>NC_081411.1:380365957-380671895 GCF_030272615.1 Cryptomeria japonica | reverse complement strand
CATAGATTTAATAGAAAAAATAAAATTCTAAATAAGTATACAACAAGTGCTTCTAAATAAAAGTAATACATGGCATGAAAATCTAAGTAACGCAAGAGAAAAGGAAAACAATGACATAGTCCAACAATTCCCAACCTAAGAACAAACATGCTTCAAGGTCAAATTATTGATCTCTGAAACATTCTTTCATTTTTTCTTTCGAAAGGTGATTACAAAATATTTCTTTTTCAAAAGTGTCCAACTCCTATTATAGCATTCAATGCATGTGGTATTTTAAAGAGATCATTATTATGAATGGGAATGGTTTTTGCAGCTAAATCCTTCTCTTCATCCTCATTGCATGTTTATCAAATCATGACGATCATTGTAACCATCCCTACATGAAGGTTGCATTATTCTCTCTTCTTAATTCTAGGCATGAGTACCACCTATATTCTTAAACATTTGAGGACAAATGGCTTTGACAAACAATATTTTTTAGAAACTTTTGGAATTTGATTCTCTTTTGGATCCTTTAGTTGTCTAGGTTAATTTAGGATTCTACCAACCAAAGGTGTTCTTACATTTCCTCTTTAAATCAAGTGCTTGTGAAATATTTGCTCAACTATCAAGTGGCACTTCCTACCATGATTTTTTAAAGATCTTTCATAATCTTCATGGGCCCACACATATTTAGGAAACATGGCATTTTAGCAAGGTTTCTTGAGAGATCTTTTGTGGTGACTTCAAACTTTTGCAAGGCTTCCACGTGTGTAGTCTCCGATGGGAATTTTATTTGGAGAACAATCTAAAACAAATATGGTGATAAGACGAGCATCTTTGAAGACTCTACTTTGTTCTTCTTCATGTTCTCTATGCATATTTCACTTTGTGCCTTCTTTTAAACTCAAATTTTTTTAGAGAGAATGTAGGACAAATTGTTTTAATCTTCAGACATGTGATACATAGGAAAGAAACCCTTGAAATTTTTTATAATTATCTCTTTAATTTTTCACAAGGCTTCCACATGGAAAACCCCCAAAAATGATCATTTCAAAAACCGTGCACCTGGAAGAGGGTATTAATGCTATGGGGATCATAAATTCATTAAATCAAAGAACAATTTGACCTACCTAGAGTTAAAGAATCTATAGCTTTTAACAACTCATAGGAGACCTGCGCTTGTAGAGGTTGAATCCAAAATATTTAATTTCATATAACTATTTTAAAATGACTTCACTGTCCCATTGTAACTTTCTCTAATCACTTGTCAATGATAGTTCAAAAGGAATTTTTTCTTTGAATATTTTGATCTTTGATAATTATTAGCTTGTTTATGAATGGTACACTATCTTTCTTCTTTTGCATCTTGGTTTTCTCTGGCATCTTGAAATCTATAGGTTTATGCCAATGATAAGAAAATCAATTAATTAATTAAGTATAAATCATATCCATCCTAATCCTATCTTCAAGCCAAAATAAACTTCACTATGGGGATAGCATCATGTAACTATAGATAAAAGACGTATAATTTTTTTTCACATTTCCAAAGGCATGCATGAGTGACTCAAGAAAAATATTCCAATGAACCTAGAAAATAGTAAGGCAATAGATCACAAGAATGACAGGTAGAGGCTTTGACAAATTCAAAGTGTATTTAGTGATAATTGTAGTTGTTTATTAGGATAAAAAAGGTTTTGAAGGGGCCTTGGAACCCTTACAATTAGAGAGTTGCCAACGAATAAGAGATTAGACAACCTAGTAGCGAACCATAGATTTTAGAAAGGACTTGAAACCTTCTAGACTTACAGGCATACAGATCCCAAAAGCCAAAGGTTGCAACAAACATAAATAGAAACATAGAGCAGACACAAATAACCAAACACCAACCAAAAACTAGAAGCAAAAGATTACATATCAAGATGGCCAAAATAGAGGGTCTAAATCAACAAACAAAAGACCCCAAAAAATAGAGAATGAGGTTTTTAACCGGCACCCTTAACCAAAAACAAGGGTTTTCCTAGGCTCTCATTATATTTAATAGAGTTTCTTGGCCACAAAAGACAACAAAACCAGAACCTAACCAAAAACAATCACGAGCCAAACTGGTCCCTTAAAACTACTAGCATCCAAATTGTCCTTGAGAGGAACCAAAAAAAGGGTTTTTCCAGGCTCCCTCAACCTTGAGAGTGGTTTTTACAAGGCTCCCACAACCTAAAACAATGGTTTTTATAAGGATCCCATAACCAATCAAAGCCCAGACAACAATAGTTCATCCTGGAAGCACATTATGGGATATAGGGTTTTGACAAGGCACCCAAAACCTTTTTCAGAGCACACCATGAGGGTTTTCATAGTCTCCCTCAACCAACAACATAAACAATAACAAATGAAGGGTGAACTCACAAAGCTGGTTCCCACTTTTTGGTACATCCTGATTTTTGTTGAAATCATACATTTTTTGGAAAATATAATTATTTAAGCTTTAAGAGGTCCCATTTGAAGTAATTAATTGAAGAGAGTTAGATCAAAGGCTCTTAGATCAAAATTTCTTGGATAGAACCTCTCTACTTCTAAATCATAGTTGCAATGGAGTCTCCTTTGCATCTATCAAATGCTGATAAAAAACCAATTTTACATTAGCTTTTGAGAGGTCAAATGAATTCATTTAGAAGTTTTGTTTTCTTGAGGATTTAGTCCTCATTATAAGCTTTCCAAATAGTATAATTTTTAATATATTTAAGTTTATTAATATATTTTTATTTTATTTTTTTATGAATGTAGGTTTTTCACCGACCATGAACTTCTTTGTTCAATGCATTGGGAAAAATAGCAAACTAATTCAAAAAAATTCTCAAAAATATCTATGCCCTAGGTATTGATGTCTTCTTTCTAACAAAAAAAATAAAACTTAATTTTGATATATATAGAGCAAGTTATGTGTTCAAACATACACCTATATCTAAATTATAATTAGTCGGACTTCACAACTTAATAAAATAAAAAATATTCAACATACCACTATCAAACCAACTACATGCCCTGGGTATTGATGTTACAAACCAAAATTTAAAAGAGATAAGTTTTTATCATTTATAGAAAAAAATTTATACATTTCGAGATGCACATCACTCTTAAAAAATTTTGTTTCCTGTAAAAACCTACTTTTGAGGGAGATGGAAAAATCAATAAAATTTTATTCAAAAAAATTTGAAAAAAATATATTTAGAATCTACAAAAATGATGTTACAAATCACTAGTTTACATCATCTTCAAATTCTTAACGATTTAAAAGTTATAGGTGTCAGAAAGTGAAGGTTTTTTGCAAAATGTTCATCTAAGTGTCAAAGTTGGTCAAAAAGTGGGAACCAGTATTGTGAGTTCACCCTGAAAAAAACCCCTTTCACCATCTCTCTACCTGAAAAAGAGAGAGATCCACCTTAATAGGAAAAGAAGGAGAGTAGACCGATTGCCCAGGCAACCCAAACTCAACCCAAAAACCATGCTACTTCTCCACCTCTATAGGAGAGCACACCACCTCGTTCAAAGATTTATGAGAATGAGAAAGAAGAGCCAAATAAACCCTCAACAAGGAACAAGCAAGGAGAGCACAGAGGGTCCACACAACAAAAATAAGCCTCTAATAAGAAAAAGACACCTCTACCTCTAGGGAATCAACCCCACCTCAATAGGGGAAGAAAAGAAAGGACCTAGCTGAAGGAGAAGCCAAACAAGAACCATCCCAAAACTAGAGTAACTGCTACCTAGCAACAAAGCCTCAATACAGGAACACCCATCTATTACCATAAAGGATGTCTCCATGTCAACATGAGACACTTCCATCATGATAGCCGCAAATAATGAATATGGATGTCAAAAAGCCACCTAAACTTTGAATTTTTCCACCACAATCCTATCCACCTCCATAGGAAATGACATCAACTCCATAGGAGTAGCAGGAGAAAAAGATGAGATAAAGATGACAAAATCCAAAGTTCTCAAACCTGAACAAATGAAGTGGACAGTAACCATAGAGGACCTAGAATTGGAACCAAAGACCCCAACAATAGAGAAAGAAAATAGCAGAGTCATGGCAAATAGCACACCCTTCAACCCATTGGGGGAAAATGCAGAAGGGATGAAAGAACGATGAAGAAAAATAGAATGAACGCGTAGAAATGACCCATGAAAGACCTGACCAAAGGAATAGGGGATCTTACCAAATGACCAAAGGAGATAGGTCATTGTCATCACGATCCAAAACCTCACCATCCACAAGAAAACAAAAAACCTTGGCTCTAGAATGACCATCACTCTAGCCAAGCTGCCAAAAATAAGAGCTAAAAAAGGGGATGATGGAAGGTGGCAAAGTCACAAACCATCCCACATCCTCCAACTCTCCATTTGGATCACCATTATCTTCCTCCCCTATGTCTTCACCAACAACCCTAACTGCCCTTCTCTTCGCACACGCTCACCCATTCAAACCACCTATTGAGAGATTGGTGTTAGTGATGATTGTGGTTATACTGGACAAATTTCAACAATTATAACACAAGGCTCACACTCTTGCAACAAAAATAAAGAATTAATGAGTTTGAATCTCCAATTTCTAATAAAACATTTAGACTGATCTATTAAAGATGAAATTCTCTACATTAGGAATTTGGTACTATAGAGAGTCCACACATTAGTTAAAGGGGGGAAATTAATCTTTTGTGCGATGTGTTTAGTTAGTTATCCTTCCACAAGGTGAAGAAGAGAATATGATGCATCCGCATTAATCTACATAGTTTGGTTATTCCTCACAACCAATCCGATAGAGCCTTACTAGAAGACAAGCATCCATAGCCCCACCAAGGATATCACTTTGATTTTCAACAAAAATAGGTCTACTATCAAGCAATTGTCTATAGCATCAATTCAGTTATCTACATCCCGAGAAACATAATATTTTTATTAATACTTTGTCCTTTGAGATTTTGTCATTTATTTTATCTTTTAATTTTATTGCAAGTAAAAGTAGGCCGTTGGGCTGGAAATCAAAGTGGTAGAAAGGTTACCTTTAGATTTTTCACTTAAGGAGGATGCATGCCCCTTTTCTACTTCACATCAAGGAAATATTAATGTCATGATGAATGATCTCATGAGTACCATCACAAAACAAATTATAAGACAAATATCAATACAATAATTCTTAATATATTAATTGAAATCTTTAACAAAATAAGGATAAATCTCAAGCTATATATAATAGAAATAAATGTATTAATTTTAACTTAGCTTGAAAAAGTAAGTTGCATGGTATTAATCTTGTTCCTCAATGGAGTTAAACCTTCTCTCTAGACTAGAGTAGGTTTGTCCTAGGCCCACCTTGTTGTGTAGGCATCTGTAACACAAAGATCTACAACCCCTACCTTGGGATCCCATACTGTGGGCACGGCTCATGTCCACTCATCTATAAGGGTTTTTCTATCCTCCAAATATGCCCTCCACTCTGTAGCTCGCTCTCTCGCAATCTGTCTGAACCTATGGGGTGCCTCAGGAACATCTTGTATAAAACCAAACTGGCACTAGATCCTATTAGGTCCATGTCTCTCTATCACGTGCTCTCTCCTGTAGATAATGTACATAGGAGTAATAGTATAAGGAATATAACAATGGTCTCCTAGCCAACTAGCTAAAGCCATGTATGGTCTCCATGTAATATGAGAAGCATCTAATCTATAAAATATGACTCTCTAATAATCAACATCCATTGTCTCCTCATAGTGTAATCCATCTCAATAATTATATACAATGGGAAAATCTACTATCCTACCTGTGCACCAAACTAGTTGAGTCAATACAAAATGCTCCCATTCCCATAACTGAAGTAGATTCATGTAGCAAAAACTACGACCTCCATGATAGCATATCTTGTGAACCTCTCTATATAACTCGGTCAAAACAAGAGTCCCTTGAGCCATCGGCCTACCACAATCTACAATGTCAATGTAAACCTAAGGCATACCAAGAACAACTGATCACCCGCCTCTATCTAGCAAAATCAATCTGCTGACTAGAACACATACAAAAAAAGTAAATATGACAATCAAGAAATGCCTATTGTAAAGCCTGATCTAGTGATAACTATCCATGACATAAATGCACCCCTACACTAACCAATATTTATATATCATCATCTAGGGGTTCCTGTTCTACAATAACCGAAACTCCCCTAATTATCAATCTCAAAATACAATATAAATCTTTGCCAGTGACAATAATCTCCCCTATTGGTAGGTGAAACGTAGCACTATCACTCCTCCACCTCTTTGCTAGTGCAGACAACATATCCATATGGGATAGAATGTGTAGAATGTGTGCTATATGATCCAACTCGATCGCATCAATGTGAGCCCACTCTGCAGGCCCACATCCATCAACTACTCTAAGAATGACATATTGCCTCTCTTAGCTCATTGGGATATCTATGCTCCACTTCATCCAAATGAATCAATATGTCAAAAATCTTTTCTTCTATCTACCCTATCTTTTTTTGACCATTCTATTATTTCTCTGTCTCTTGTTTTTCCTTCATTCCCACTGTTTTTTGCAGAAAAGAGGCAATCCTGTCATTTCTTGGATAGCTGTATCACAATCCCGCTATTGTTTATCTCATTCCCACCAAGGCAAGAATGCAATATGTAATTTTTTTGCCTTCCTCCTCATTACCTTAATGACGAGATTGATATCTAGCTAGCCTAAAGTAGAGAGATCATAATCCTGCTATCACCATTAGCGAACCTACCATCATGGGATTACTATCCCACTCCTACCCTTAACCTACTTGATCCCACCTTTGTGCATGAGTGGTCTGAATGTGTTCCCTCTGCTCTAGCACACAATCTCGCAGTTCACGAATTGGTTGGATCACTTTTTTAACCACCTTAAATGATAATAAATGCATGAAACATAAAGAAAAGCTCAGGTTTTTCGGGATGTACCTCTCGATTGGATATCTTGCTCCATTTGTTACTCACCACCACATCCGTGTGATGCCCCAAGACCACTCTAGCCACCATCTCATCCAGTGCACTCAAAGTTCTCAACTACGCAAAGAAAATCTAAATGTGCTCTAATTTTCTCTCAAATGTCTCTTGTGTACAATAAAAATGAATACTAAATCTCCAAGTTTGCTAATATAGGGTTTCTAAAAGCCCTATTTTCATAATCTTAGTCTCTTTGGAGCCATTTTTCTTTACATTTCTTCGTGCAATCATCGTTGTAAGTGGAATTTTTTCCTACTAAACCTATTTCTTGCCCTTCTTTCCTCTACCCCCTTGGGCATTTTTCTCACTCCCTAATCTTTGTGTCACCAGTGTCTTATTGTCTTTATGCAAATTCTATTCTAGTGTCATTGTAGAGGGCCAAATTGTAGACACTTAAATTTGATTAATTAAATTAATTGAATTTATTTATCTCAAACACCTTAAATTAAATAATTATGTATTATTTAATTAACTGGTAATCTTTCTTCCTAGCTAGATTTTAATTTTATTAATTATGCTATATTCCACTTTTGATTAATTAATTGGTAACTAATAACATTTAATTAATTGGATTTGACCCTTCTTGTATTAAATAAATCAAATTTTACAATTTGATTATTTAATTCATGTTGAATTTTTTCCTCTTAAATTCCCTCATAGAATTAATTAATTAAATTAATTAATTCTATTTTCCTCACATGTCTCCTAACTTTAACCCACATCTAACCCTTCCTCTAGCCTAACCCAATTAATTAACCAAAGGTTTTAGTCAACCTTATGTCTTGTCCTCACCATATGTGTGCACATTCCCAAAATATCTTAAATTCCTTAGAATATCCCAAATTTTGTAAAATATCATGGTTTTGTAATCTCTTTTGGAATAGAACCTTCCAATTTGGGTGTCTCATTGCCAAATGGGAATGTGTCCTCAAGGACACATGTTATTCCTTCCAATGAAACATGTCCTTCTTAAGGTAACATGGCATTTGGTATCTACCATATAACAAGTATAGATAAAATTATGGGACAATCAAATCGAAGGAGGAAAATAGAGTTTGCACTTTAATTAGTTTTATTTTGTTTATCCATTTTTCTTTTTTTCTTAACAGCCTAGTCTAGAGTGGGGCTGGAATATGTGTCTATTAATTGCTTAGTTTATATTTTTTATAGTTTACATTCACAATTTTTTGTATACACAAAGCTCACATGGAAAGCTTTGTTTTAACCTTCAAACACATGATGAATTGGCGAGAAACCCTTAAATTTTCTCCTTGTTAACTCTTTGATTTTTTGCAAGGTGTCCACATAGAAAACCCCTAAAAGTGATTCTTTCAATAGTCATGCACATTAAAGAAGAGATTAAGGCTACAAAGGTCATAGCTTCATTAGATCAAATCACAACCCAACCTAGTTGTCCTCAGAGAATTTACAAGTCTAATATCAAACTTCTATAATATTTCAAAGAGAAATAATTTTCTCCAGTCTAAGTGGATTCTATTTAGTAAATAGTTAATTTGTATAAGAAGATAACAATTGGTTCTCTTATTTTGTCTACATTATTACATCTTTCCCTTTGAATTGAACCACTAAAGATAAATGGATTGTCTACATTTTTTCCATTTGAGATTGTAGATTGTTCCTTAAATTATGCATCTTGGTTTGAATTGAAGGAATTTTACTAATATTTAGTTTGGCTACTTTCTAGGATGATTATTGCATTCTAATTGTACGAGTACTTTCAATTTTTTTTGAAGAACACTCTAAAATCATATAACCAAAATGATTGAAATAAAATAATTCAAAAGCTAGACATTAGTCCACACTCCATGAGAAAATAGAATTTAGATGGAGTGAATAATTGGCTTCAATAAGTCTACCACCATGCAAAGCCTCTCAAATTTTTACTAAAAGGTTGAAATCTCCAATCTTTCTCAGCAACTACTAAAGCAATCTTTGATTTATTGTGGCTAAAGAGATATTGTAGAGACTAGCTCAAAGAGTGATTTTGACAATCAAATGAGTCTTTACACTATCGAAAGGAATCCAAAGACATGTGAAAATATTGGACTTACCATCGAACCATGGTCCATTGTGCTATTCAAAATGCAATCTACCTAAATTAAAATTGATAAACAAAACCTCTAGACAATGAAGAAATGAAAGAAGCACCAATGTTTATCCAAACATCCTGCATCGAAATGTTTTATTCATCAAGAATAGGATTTTTTCCCAAACACCTATATATTGAAATTTTACATTGGAAATGTTGGCATTTTGGAGGAAATGATTATGTGTTGCATTGATGTTTTGTCATTGATGTCAACACTAGTTGTTAGGGTTGTTTACCGACTTCTGGTAGAAGGATTGGATTGGGAAGATTATCAGCTAATTATTACCGGTACGATCTGAATGATGGAATAAGTTTGTATGAATGGTTCATATGCTTCTGAATTATGTTTCAGTTAGTTGGTATTGAATTGATGATCAAATGCTATATTATGTTCTAGTAAGCTTGCTTTGTAGGTCCGATAAGGGTTTCACCAGCAGAGCTCTATTGAAGATCTTAGAAATAATGCATAAGTGGTGTTGGTGCAGCTTCTAGAAGGAATTCAAGATGTTGAAGGTGATTGTGTTTGGGCCTTGACTGATTGGTGTCATTTCCTTGGTGCATGTGGATCTAATTTAGGTCTGGTGATATCTAGGTTATGGACCGGTTTCATGAAACATGTTGATGGATCCTTTTGATGTGCTTCCGGGATGTTTTATTGATTGGATGATATTTGTTTCGCCTTAGGTCAACATATTTTATGATTTTATTTTAGGATTATGTAATGGACCGATTGAATTATCATTTGGGTGGCCGATCTAATTGTTTAGGTCTAGGGTTTGTATAAATATATGTAAGACCTCATTGTAGAATATATGCAAGGAGAGAATAATGTAATAATTCTTTGAGTAGTGGTTTTGGTTGATCATAGGTGATCAAATTAGGTTTGTGGAAGATTTTTAAGGCCTCTTGTATTGAGCTTAACCGCAACTGTACTCAAGCATAGGAGATGCTATACTTGTAGTTCAATCTTCATTCAAGATCATAGTCCGATGTTTTCTGTAGTCAGTGAGGCTCCTTTTGTGATGAGCACTGCAATCTAGGTTGCTGGCCTTCCTACATGTGCAAGCCCCCTATTGTAATATTTATTCATCTGATCAATGGATATATATTGTGGGTCTCCAATCCCACCATGGTTTTTCCTCTTTGAGGTTTTCCATATATAAATTTGTGGTGTTGCAGTGTTCATCTTTGTGGTTGCATTGTTTCTTATTTTTATATGCTTTTATGTTTACCGGTTGTTGAGTTGTTGTATTAATAGGGTTAAATTTCTCCATTCTGGTAGAACACTGATTCACCCCCCCCTCTCAGTGTTCTTGGATTTCAATAGGAATATATACTTCCAATTTTTGAAATACAATCATCATCTAAGGTCAAATCAACCATATTTTCCATTAATTTTAGAGGGACATCACCCAAACAAATGTAAAACTTTACATTCTGAGACACCTGTTTAATATTTGAAACCATCACATAATTCACATTTTTCTCAATCCCATCCTTTATCAACTTAGTGACATGATGTAACCAAAATAAGAAACAAAAAATCAACTAGAATGGGAAAATAATCTCGTGGCAGTTGAAAAAAATATGATTTACAAAAGACATGAAAATTGTGAAAATGGTTGTAGGCATTTTTATACTCTCAATAATCTTCCCCTTGTGATATTTGCAAGACATGTTGCTCCCATACAATATCCCTATATCTATGTAGTTTCAAATTTACTCAATCCAACTATTTTACATGTTGCAAGTGCTAAGGAAAGTGTGAAATTGGTCTCATAGTTAAAGATTACAATTTATGAGAGCACAAATTTCTTCATGGATTTGATGATGAATCTCATTTTGTACCCAGCTACTATTCTACAAAATCATTAACATTAGTTATATAAATCTTCATAATTTTCTATTTCCTAATCTCTCTTCTTATTACTATTTGAATGTACACTAAAATCCAACCTAGTAAGGTGCCCAAGTGTTTTCTTAAAATAAAATCTCATTGTCATACCTAAAATATCCTTACATTCCCTATCAAAATTCATTTTGTAATATATTTTTTGGAATGGTTCTCAAATTTTCTTTTCCAATACCATTTTTATCCCTCATCCCATTAATAATACAATTAAATATATTTCAAAGAAATAAGATATTAATTTTTTAAAAATTGAATGATATGAAATTATCTTTATTCATAAATTTTAATTTAAATGGAATAAATATTAATAAAAGTAAATTAATTTTATAAACAATTTAAACAAGGATTTCAAAACTCATATTTAACATCCTTTATTCTCATATAATTATATATAAGAAATCATATCAACTTACCATGTGTTTAATAACACTCAAGTTCTATCTTCTTAATAACTTCACACAAATTTAGAGTTTTTGATTATGGTAAAAATAGGTTTTGAAGTGACCCAAAACCCTTTACATTATGTCAACACCAAGATAAAACATGAAAATAAAAACAATTAAATAAAATGTTTCCTAGAGAGAAAAAATAGAGAAAAAGGCAACCCAACACCAGCGAAAAACCTGCAAAAAACCAAACATAAGCCGAAGACAACTAGGCAAAAGTCTTTAGGGTCTTGGCGACCTCTGCCTCAAGCTGATTCATGTTCTGAGCCACTTTCTTGAATTCCTAGATCTTCTGTAGGGGTTTATCAACTTTCCTCTTCAAATTGGCCCATGTTCTCTTGCTTGGACCCAAAGACTCGTCATTTCCTTTTTCCTTCTCCGAGTCCAACTCCATGACTAAGTTGATTTGATATCCCTTACCAATAATCATAAAAATTATTCTCATGCTTTCAGCAATGGTGTTGATAACACTATGACTATGGGACATAATCGAGTGAAGAAACTCTTTAATGCTTTTCATTTTCTTCTACATGGACACAATCTTAATCTCATCGTCATTTTTTAGGTTGTCTAGGGCTTCAACAGTTTTAGTAAGACATTCAATAACTTAAAGGTTTTCCTCTTTAGTCTAAAGGTTATTCTCCTTAGTATCCTATCTGTAATGAGAGCCCTCACCACCAGTTTCCAACATTTCCACTTTTCTACTGATGACCCTCTATTTTATATTGAGATTATTGATCTCATGGAAAGCCCACTTCATTATTCAAAAAGGTTCCATCTCTCCATTTCTAACAATAGCCAGGATATTAGTAGGGAACTCCTGGTCCAAATTCAGCAGGGGAGAGTCTGGGTCCAACTGGTTGGGGAAACGGGGTCTATTCTCCCTATCTGTAGAAGAGTAAGAGTTGAGCGAATGCAGGGGAGACTGGGGAGCTTGGTTATCATGCACAGGAAAATTTCCCTCTAAGTCAAGAGTTGTGCCCTTAGGAAGGGGACCGCCTTTTAACTTCTTAGAGGCAATCTTGGAACATGAGGTAGGAGAGAGGCCCAAATCTAAGTCAATATTATTCCCATTCCTAGAATGAGGGGCAATGGTCTTGGATTTTTTCATAGGGGGAGCAGGGAACTCTTCCTCCATGTTTGTGTTCTAGTCGACGTCATTAGAATTGTGGGTTTCTGACTCCACAACCTTCGAAATAAAAATGAGGGGGGAATTAGGCTTGGTAGAGATGAATTTAAAGTGTTCATAAATAAGAACCAAAAGACCCTTGTGAAGGATACAGTTAGCACTAGAATTCTCCCTATGCTTAGAAATGATAACATTAAGGGATGACAATAGATAGAAAGGAAAAGAAAAACTAACCTAGTGTCTGAAGTTATTAAGCAAGACAAAATGATGCCTGTAGACCCATGTGTACCAACTATCCATGGTGATGTATTCCATTAACACATTCAGAACCTCCCTCCAAATCAGTTTAATGGTGTTTGCATCGTAGCAAGTTTTATTTTTCTTCACCAACAATTTCCTTTCTTTATCATTTTTAGGACATTTCTTCACCACCGGGTCCAAATATTTTCTCTCTGTAAATATCCATCACCGCAACCCTTCCAAATAGGGTTTTAATTTGCCATCGTTCCATCCTCTGGCAAAAATCCTAGACACTTTAGGGTCCCATCCATTTAGTTTTTCAATATAGGGCATAAGCTCCCACATTTCTAGAATTCTCCAGATGGTTTGGTTATCCCTTAAGTTTACATAATCCACATGCTCTACATGGTGCCTATCACCACCCATTTTAGCATTTGCAAAATTCTCAGGTTTAAAATGGTTAAGAAAAATTTGCAGACAAGTTAAGAGATAGAAGAGCTCACTAAAGACCCAAAAAGCATGCGGTCAATAATGAAGCAATCTGCTTCCAACCTCACCATGACATCAGCCATGAATTACAATAATTGTTTTACCCGTGATTGGAAAAAGAAATTTGATGGAAAGCAACCACATATCCCATGTGATCTATCATATTGAAGGAGGGCTCTGACATCATCCACCGGGCTGTCCTGTAAACTCCATTTCATCCTCCCCTTAGCAGTCACACCTTTGTTGGCAAAAAATTCACCATTGTGTTAGCTTACTTGTAATCATGAGAGATAAAACACTTATCAAAGTCTAGAGGATTATCTCTTTGGATAAGTCGATCCAATTGTTGATGGTCCATGAAGCCTTATTGGTCCCCCTAAGACATTGAATGATATTTTTTGAATCCCCTTCGATCCAAACATTTTTACCTTCAATTTTATGGACAAGAAGGAAGGTCTAATAGGCCCCAATGGCTTCATAAAGGTGGTTGGTCTAGTTTCCCAAGGGGAATGCCATCGGTGCTAATAATCACTCTCCCACACCTAGTCGACCCCATATTTCCTTTGGCCACCCCATCAAAGTTAATTTTAATCCATCCCTTAGGGGGATAGCACCAAAACATGCCCTCCCTATACTTTTTAGCAAGCTTAGAGGTTTTAGAGATATCAATTTTTAATTGCCAACTAATAGATGTCTCATAGTTGTAGGCTTGACAAATTTGTCTCTCCTCCTTCTTAAGATCATCTAAGACATTCATATTCTCTCCAATGGCCCTTAGGATCTTTCTGAAAACAATATCAGCACAAAGAGAAACATCTCTAAAAATTTTGATATTTCTTTCTTTTCTTATTCCCCATGCCACATTAGCAAACACAAATGACCATAATTTAATTGAGTAATGTGGTTGATCAAGGGCGAATTCCATTGTCCAAGTAAAAGTCATGAATAGACTCGGGGAAGACCCAAGATAAATTCCACCTCTTTAGATCATGATCCCAAATATCCCAAGAATAGGAGAAATGAAAAAAAATGTGGGAGGAGGACTCTTCCTCAATCGTACAAAGAAAAACCCTGTTAGGCAAAGAGAAGCCTCTTTTATATAAATTGTCCACAAGCAATAATTTATTCTGCAGAAGAATCCAAAAAGTGATATTAATCTTAGGAATAATATTAGACACCCATTCCTTAGCACATAAAGGATGGGAGGGTGGGGGGAATTAGACTGAGACAAGAGAGAGACAGTTAAGGAATAAAAATAAGTCCTAGAAGGAGTCAAACTCTAGACAAGACAATCTTCTCCGCCAAAAAGATTCAAGGCAATAGAATTGATGGCCAATTAGATGGGCTAGAGAGAATCATTGACAAGACCAAGATTCACCTACTATCCATCCTTCCAATAATCATGATCAAAGTGACCAAATCTATTATTGCAGTCTTCCATAAAAGGAAAGAAAGAGGGAACATTGTTGTGGGGCTCCTAAAAAATCCTGTTATCTTCCCAAAATAGGGTCTTACTACCATCCCCTATTCTCCAGATAGCACCTCTCACAGCCACCTCCCTGGCTTTGATGACTTTGTTCCATAAACAAGAACTAGTAGGGAGATTGTTGGATTGAAAATATTAATTTAAAGAGCTAGCTAAGAATAATTATTTGTTGTTCCAAATAGGGTTCCATTCCCTAAAATTAGTTAGACATCTGTATATCTATTTAGCTATGAGATCTCTATTGAAAGTTTTAATACTCCTTAGACCAAGGCATCCCAATCTTTTTGGCCTACACACAAATTTCCAATCAATTAGCAATATTCTCAACATTTTTAAATCTTCGTAATGATATCAACAAACTTTGAAGGGATTTTTAATAAACTAAGAACATAAACTGGCATATTCTGAACATACAACTTAAGAAGCTATACTTTCCCTGCTTGACTAAGGAGGGCACCCCTCCATCTAGCTAGTTTCCTATTGAACCTCTCAATAAGAGAATTCCAAAATGCATCAGATGGTTTATAACATAAAGGAAGACCCAAATAGGAAGATGAAAGAACTCCAATTTGGCAGTTAAGGATGGCAACAATCTTTTTTAGCCTCTCATTAGGGGTGTTGAAGAAGAAAAGATAACTCTTTCATAAATTAACTTTTTTCCCTGATGCCTTCTCATACAAATCAAGAGTCTATTTAAACACCTTCACTTCCCCTATGAAATAACTTTCGATAAAAATAGTATCATCAACAAACTATTGATGAGAGTAGACTAGAGGGGCTGAGGAAGGCTTAAGACCTTTCAAACTTAATTCATTCAATAAATTCTTCATGTACCTTCCCAAACAATCTACCATCAAAATAAAAAGAAGAGGGGAAATTGGACTACCCTGTCTTAGTCTCCTGGAGGCCTTTAAAAAATGTGAGGGAGAACCGTTAACAATAAGAAAAGAGGAAGATGAAGAGATGAGCTGGCAGATAAGTTGAAGAACTCTGTCTACAAATCAAAAGGCCTTCAACACTTTAAGTAAAAAAATTCAACCCACTTTATCATATGACTTGGATAAATTAAGATTAAGCATTAATCCTTTCTTTTTGGATACTCCTATGGAATGGATATTCTCGTGCACAGTGATAATGGAGTTGAGGATTTATCTTCTAGGAAAAAAACCACTCTCCTAGGGAGAAATTAAAAGTGGGAGGACAACAAAAAATATAGAAGTGAGGACTTTAGAAATGATATCAGAGAAGAATTACAAAGACTGATGGGCCTAAAAGAATCTATGGCATCCGTCCCTGGGAATTTAGGGATGAAATCCATGGCATCCGCCCCTGGGAACTTAGGGATGAGAACATTGAAGGTGGAATTGATTTCCTTTAAAATGTTCCTCGATTGAAATAATTCCAAAACCCCATTAACAACATACTCCTTGACAATATCCCCAAAAAATTGAAAGAAAAACATAGTAAAGTGTTCTAGGCCAGGAGCTTCATTACCTTCAAAATAGAACACCGGTTTCTTAACTTCTTTGATGGAAGGAATAGTTGATAAGAATTTGTCCTCATCTGTATTCAAAATTTTGGGGATAAAATCAATGACAATTTGTTGCTCTTTCTCATTTAAGGCTCCTTAGACAAAAATAAGCTTGTTGAAGAAATGAACAACTTCTCCTCTAATATCATCCTCCTTATCAATATTGACTCCATCTTTAAAAATATGCAAAATCCTATTAGTTGACTTGTGTTTGAGAGCCATCACATGAAAGAAGTCGGTATTTCTATCTCCTTAGGAAAGCCATAATGATCTTGATCATTGTTTCAAAAAATCTTGCTCCATTGAAATAATATCATGGTATTTGATGAGAATCTCATTCTCTTTAGCTAGGTGATCATCTGTGTACCCTTCTTTTTGGATCTTATCTTGTATCTCTTTTAAGTCAAGTTGCATAGCAACTTTCATAGAAAATATGTCCCAAAAAACTTCCTTATTCCATTTCCTAACTTTGAATTTGACTTCCCTTAATTTTTTATCAACTCTGAACATCGATGTTTTAGTCACCTTAATGTTCCATCATTCTCTAACAACATACCTCAAAAGAAGATGGGAGAGCCACATCTTCTCAAATTTGAAAGGAAAATTCCTTTTCCCATTTCTGGATTTCGTCACAAAGCTTATGGTATAATGGTCTAAACCCACCCAAGAAAGGGCATTCAGGGAATTGAAATATTTCACTAACCATTCATTTGATATAAGATACTGATCTAGGTGAACCTGGATCAACTCATTTTTTGGCCCTCCTATTGGTCCACATAAAAGAGGCACCCCTTAAATCCACATCATGCATACCATGGCTATTTATAAACTCCATGAGATCCAACTTGCTATCCAACTGAATTTTAGATCCACCAAATTTCTCTTCATGAAGAGGAGAGTTAAAGTCCCCCATTATAATCCAATTCTCTTTAGGCAAAAGCCTTCTAAAAGGCACAAGTTTATTTCAAAATTTTCTTCTGGCACTTTTATTATTGGGAGCATAAATATTTGGCAAAATCTAGGAAAAGTTATCTTTGATATGTGTTAATCTGGAAGCCATATGATTAGATTCTTCCCTAATCAAGTTATCTTGAATATAGTTATTGTTCCAAAAATTAGCAATACCACTAGAAGCCCCTTCCGAACTAGCACCAAAAAAACCACAATGTTTGAAACATTTTATTTTTTTTACTCTTTCTTTAGACATTTTGTTTTACTAAATTAACAAAATATCAGGCTTATGATCTCTAACAAAATTGTGGAAAATGTCTTGTTTGTGACAGCTACTAAGCCATCTTAGGTTCCATGACATGATCTTCATTTCTTGGCACGAGAGTAGATATCTATGATGGTTCTTTGGGTCACAACAACAATGTTCTGAAGGCATTCGTGGTCCCTATACCATTTCGTCGATTTTCTTCCCACTGCGCTCCTACTAACACAACAATCCGCTTTATCTCTATTCTTGGTGGTGACCCCTGGAGCCATATTTTATTTCTTGCCTTTTTTCCTCTCCATTAAAATAAAAGGCCTTTCTTCCACTGAGTCCATCTCCTTTAAATCTTAGTTTTATTTTCTTATATCTTGCCTTCTTACCTCATTAATATTTTGAGGTAAGTACCTATCTTGGCTAGAAATTTCCATATTTAGATTTGCTACCCCTAGAGGGTGTAGAGAAGGAGAAATGGGGAATGTGGATTTTACCACATCAGATGTAGTGACTGCCAAGATACCCTAGATAAATACACTAACTAACATGCAATAGATATAAATTGTTTTTGTAAAACATCAACTAGTCAAGTGCAATAATCAATCCATTAAACACAATAACTTTCATCCATAACAACTATAGACGTATAAATCTGACCATCTAGTTAAATAAATATTTAAACCACATCCCCTTATTAATTTAATTTAATTTAATTAATTTTTCCATTAAATCTATTTGATTAAATGAAATAATTAATTTATTTAATTAAATTCATGTAACCACTTTGTAACCTTTAATTAAATAAATCACTTTATTTAATTAAATCCCCTTTTGCAACATTTTAATTAAATTATTTACATTTAATTAAAATCATCCTTGCATATAAATAAATCAAATTTATTTATAAACACCCCACCACTTGCATTTTTCTACAAATGCAAGTTGCATCCATTTTAGTTGCATCCATTAGGCAAGTTGCATCTTCCTAGATTTCCCACTTGCATCTAAAAGCATTCTTCTAGAACCCCTCTAATCCCACTTTAATAGCCTTAATTCTCCTAATCATATCACATCCAAATTTGGGGAAGTCACTTCTCAAATATGGAAGAAATTCTTCTAAATGTGTTTAAGACTTTATCATTTTCAACAAGTTAACTTGTTGAATTCCCCAAATTTGTAAGGCTCTTAAAAATTTGTCCCCATATTCTTCCTAAATATTAATGGTTAATTCAACCTTCACTCATGGTTAGATATTCTCTCTCTAACTTAACCCTCATCCAACCCATGGGTCTCATTAAGCACTCATGGTTTGACCCTAGTCATCTTATTAACCCTTGCATTAGAGTTTGCCTCTTGGGTAAAATTTTTATCCACTAGTTAATCCTAATCAACCCTAACCTAACCCTAACCACATCCTCCTAGGGTGACCCTCATGTCTTCTCAGGCATTTAATGCCTCTTACATCTCCTCTCAAGCCACCTCTTGTTGACAATTGTAAACATGGATTGAGTAACTTTCAATCCTAATCCTTGTTAAAATTATTCAAGCTTAACCATCCATTTTCCTATTTCCTCTATAAATAGAGCCCATTTCTTCAATCGAAACATCCAAGTTTTATGTATCTACATTATAGTCTAATTATATCAAGCATTTTAGCCTCTTTGTTAGAATAACATTTTTAGCATTTAGAAGAATTTCATATCATAGTATATCCATGTTAGCATATCATGTTAGTATAGTTTGTTAATATCTTTATCATATCATTGTCTTCATCATAGCTTAGTATCATAGCTTGAACATATCATATAGATCTTAGATGCATTCAGGCACATAGATCACTTTATCACTCATTCATGGGGTTGTCATTCCTAAAGTCATTTGCTCAATGATCTGAGAGAAAAATATTGGCTTTAGGGATGGACTATGAGATAGAGAACAATGAGACACATCTTGGGAAGTTAACTTGTTTAAACTAGTTTAAGGTAGTTAATCTTTTGTACTCAAAAGTTTCATTGGTATGGTGGCCCTTTTGATCTAAATTTTAATATTTTGATCACCATAAATCTAGGATACAAAAAAAATACCATAAGAATATTTAATGCAAGTGAAACTAAACACAACACATCTAAGCATTCTCTAGGGAATCTCAATGTCATTACTTAAAGTGACCATAACCAATCACATAATATCATAAGTATGATAAAACAATTACCACCATAGAGTAATGCATACTAATTCCTAACATGATTTATTCCTTCCATGAATACATGATCATTCACTATTCTATAACATGATTATATCCATGTACTAAGCATACATTAACCAACCACTTCTAAGTTCATTTAACAACACCAATACCAAATGTTCCTACACCCAATTACTTATACCTTCCTATCATCATGAATTAATAACAATTAATCTATCACATTTCCAACATCTCATGAGACTATACATATCCATAAATCTATTTCCATTAATAAACCAATGTCACATGTTACATCACTACATGAATATGATATCTTTTACAACAAGGAACATAGCTCTTGTTATAATTAAAATTATAATTACATCCTGAATCAATACATACATGTTTCATATAATAAAATATATCAATCTACTATTAGATTCCATCCATAGTTGGGAAGACAAGATATCCACATCCATGCAAGAGCATCCAATGAAGAACATCCCAAAGGAAGAAGGTGTTAAACCACCTGACCATGTGGAACCAAAGGAACCACCCCCTACTAGGAGATGGCACAAGATCCCACTCACACTTTGGATCTAGTTTGACACCTAACAACCAAAGGAAAAACAAACACAAAAAATGAAAGATTGCAAAGCATTAAATATCTAAAATGAAACCTCCAAACACAAACACTTTAGAGGTGACACATCAAACAAGGCTCAAGGCGCTAGGACCTATATGTAGGGAAAAAGACTGTCATCACATGCAATATGTGGGTACCTAAGCACGAGTCTTGTTTATCCTAGATGTACATGCAGAGTCATCTCAACCATTATGGAGTGAGGGAGATTATCTTCCCGGGTTACCAAGGCCTTCCCAGTTCTATCTTGGTCTACCACCGCTGGGCAAGGCAAAGGGGCCTCACAAAGGGGCCTAACCTTTTCTTATCTTATTAGGATGAAATAATCTACCCAAACCCAAAGAATTATTAATTAAGTTATCATTTGATTATAAAGGAAAATCAAACCCAAACCATAGAAAAACATTGACCAATCAAAATAATGGAAAATAATATATTTCTTACCAAACTCTCACATAAACCAAGGTAAGAATAATAAAATATTTATTAATTAACTTATCCAATAATTTAAACAATAGAATAATAGGGTAGGTAGAAAGAATCTACTAATTAACTAAAAAGAATAACAAGAGAATAATAATAAAAACAACCAATAAAAGCATGGGCACAAATAACTATAAGAACCCATTCATAAAATAATCAAAGGGTATAAATAAATATCACAAATAATTAATAAATAATAGTTACTCCTCAATATCAATAACCAAGGTGATAATAATAATAATCACATTGTCTTTGGACATGTAGTGTCGCAGTTCAAACACTTTGTTGGTGAAGCAGCCACCAAGGTTCAAATCCCTACTGGGCCATTGTGCTCGCAAGGCATTGTGCCTTCGCTGGGCCATTGTGCTCATGGATTTGAACAAGTGAAGTGTAGGGATGAGGTCCCCCATTTGTGGCCTCACTGGTTCATAGCTCGAGGTCAAAAGAGTTCATTTGGAGTCGGAGGGTGTGTCATGCCAATGTCACCAGTCACGTTAAAAAGTTTACCAGACATAGTTTGAAATAATAAAAAAATAAATAATAATCACATTATTATTTAAATATTTACACCAACTATTTATTTAATTTATTATTATAAACTATATTAATCTATTAATTTTATTTAATATTATTTTAAATTATATAAATCAGTTTAATCAAAAAATTAATTAATACTTACCATACTACACAAAGCAAACCGCCATAGAATAAACCAAGAAATCACTACACACTAACAACAACTCACACCAATACTCTAAACTGAAAAGGGCAATCAACTTAAGCCTATAGTATAGGGTGGCTTCTCATGTCAACTTCGATCAACTTGCCATTGGGATAAGACACACTCAGACCTGTGAAGCTAGGTGGAGTGGATGTCTGGTATTTGCAATCTTGCATCAATACTAAACACAACATATAAATCATAATAAAACAACAAGTGATAGAGAATCACGATTTCATATCATGCTCGCAATGAGTGATATGAATTCATCTCTACTCACATAAACAGTTACACAATATAACATCAAGACATCGCGTAGAAACATAATCATGAAGTAGGGTTAGTACACTATAAAATATCATCAAATTATCATGGAGTAAACATGAAACGGGCATATAAATGAGCACACATATCAATCATCAAAGAGTAATCCATCATCACAATAGTCTAGAAATGTCATCATCCACATGTAATCATGATGCTAGCATAATGTAATATGTCTAATATCCATAGAGAAGCATCTAAAACATAGATAAATCCATAAAGATCTAGTCAAAGAATCACAAAATAATCTAAGCTATACCAATATAATCTATCGATGCACAAAAAGAAAAGACATGTCAGGGAGAGACACCACATCAGGATTTTGCGCACCAAAACAACAAGAATTAGGACCATTAGGCTCGCCGTTGAACTCTTTACTTTACCTAATGTTGTTGTTGATCTCCACAAAGAATCTATTATCAGGGGTGATATTATCATTATCATTATTCTTTTCTTCTTGCATCTCTGCCTCCCTATTTGATTCCTCTAAAACTTGTTGACTAGATTCTTCATTATCCCGATTGAAGATTTCTTGTTCACCCACCTGAGGGTCAACATTGGTCTACTCTTGAGGAGGTTGAATTTTCTTCTCTCTATCTTTACCCTCTCCTTGGTCCTGATTTGGGTACTTACTCCCATTCTAGTCCCCTTCCAAATTCTTAGCTTTCTAGATCTTAACCTTTTGGGTGCCTTTGAAGCTTGGGTTTTTTCCCAAAGAGGGCATTTATTAGCCCAATGCGCATGTTTTTTGCAGTTGAAGCAAACAAAAGGCAATGTTTCAAATTCTAATGGTTGGACCCATTTCCCTAGTTTGGAATCAATGTCAATGAAAGAGGGGAGGTCAGACGTTGAGTCATTCCAACACTGATTCTAGCAAAAACTAGTCTCTTGCGAGTAGGAATTATAGCATCGATAGATAAAATATCCTCGAAAGAGCTTGCTATCCCACGAAAGACATCTTCATTGCAATATTCCAACGACAAACCTAAAAGTAAAACCTAGACTAGAACAAAAAATATAGAGTCCAATAGGTTTAGATTGGGGGACCACTTCATAAGAGCCAATGAGGAATTTCCAATCACCCAAGGACCACCTGCTAAGACAACAAAGATGTCCTTATTACATGAAATAACAAAAGCAAAGAAAGCCTTTGACATAGGAGAAATATCAACCTGGCCCTTTAACTTCCACTTCTTTTTAGAAAACTCCCTAATAGTCTCAATATTGGTTGAGGACACATTAACTTTCCCACCAAAGACAACCATAAGAGAAATATTATGGTCAATGATAGAATCCAGAATAGAGATAGCGAACCTACCAATACTCGGATCCAAAATGTTACTAGCCAGAGGCAAAGCTGATCTCCCCAGAGGTTTGATCCCAAAAAGAGAGGCCCACGTCTTATGTTTCTACCTCGCCTCTCCATCTATAGCTTGAGCTTCTAGAGCCCCCTTGAGATTCTAAAGATTCTTCTCATGAGATTTGTCTAGATCAGGGTAAACCTGGATACCATCTGAACCTTGACACCTTCTCCTCATGAGGTTTGAATTTATGAAGTAAAGGTACCCTTGGGAATACTAAGATTACTTTTTACTCTATGTAATATTCTTAAATATTACTCTTTCCAATACAATCATGATTCCACATGTGATACACAAATATATTTAGTATGATTGTTCTTGTATTAGGTCTAGTAAATAAATAAGAAATAATAACTATTACTTTGTTTTTTTTTTCAATAAAATATTAGATAAAATTTGTTTAAAAATTAAATAATCACGCTCAAGTTAAAAATATTAATTTACTTTATGTTTTTATATAAAATTTTATTTAAGTTGGTTTTTCTCAAATAATTTGTATAATCTCTCTAAATTAATAACATGTTTATAGATATAATTATTGTATTCAATATTATAAATATATAATGATGATTTTAACATTAATTTTATGTACAATATACGAAAATATAAATAAAATGTAATTAAAGTAATACTATCTTCGGACATGTAGTGTTGTAGTTTAACACTTCATTGGTGAAGCGACCATCAAGGTTCAAACCCCTACTGGGTCATTGTGCTCGCAAGCCTTGTGTCTTTGTTGGGTCATTGTGCCCAATGGCTTGAGCAAGTGAAGTGTGGGGATGAGGTCAAAAGCATTTCACATGGAGCCAGAGGGCAAGTCATGCCAGTGTCATCGGTTCATAGCTCCAGGTCAAAAGCATTTCACATGGAGCCTCATCGGTTCATAGCTCCAGGTCAAAAGCATTTCACGTGGAGCCAAAGGGCAAGTCATGCTAGTGTTATCGGTCACATTCAAAAGTTTACCTGACATTGGTATAACGTGAGTTGGCCTAGTGGTGGAGAAATCATGCCTTTGAAAGAGAGATCAAAAGTTCAAACCCCATAAGGGGGTAGGGTATGTACACCTTATTGGCTTTGACCCATTACCAATAAAAAAAAATACTAAAATTATACCTAGAAAAAGTTAAAATAATAGCCAAAAAATTAACAAAATTAAAGCATATGTAATGTTTTAATAAATATATTATATTAAAAGTATGAATAATTAATATTTAATAATTACATAGATAATATAAATTAAATTAATTTAAATATGTTTTATAAAATTAATAATATATCATATTATATTTAAAAACAATTAGAACTTAGAAATTTCATCAACATAACAGAGAAAAATCATCTTATAAAAAATCATTTATTTAAATTTAGAAGAAATCAACTTGAACTTTCACTCATGTACAGATTTAAAATACATCTTTAGAAAACAATATTACTCATAACCCCAAAAAATCAAAAGCCAGCAAAAAGAAAGAAATGCCTACACAAACATATATAAACCTACAATTTTTTATTTATTTTTTAAATCTTGAAGAACCTTATGAAATATGTGTTAGAATCATCATTGCTATTACACCCAAAGCTTTAGCTGTCAGTGAACGAGAGAGCAACTAGAGACAAGGATCCACAGGAGGTGGGAGGAAGCCATGTCGTGAACCCCAAGGAGGTGTTGACCACCAATTCAACAATCCCCCCCTCAGCATCGACTAAGGGTTCCACACTGACGGAATGAAGGGGACCTCTTGGGATTCAGATCCATAACCCAATGCTCTGATACCATTTGTTGGAAACACCATTGTCATTACACCAAAATCTTGAGTTGTCAGTGAACGGGAGAGCGGCGACAAACAAGGATCCACGGGAGGTGAGAGGAAGACATGTCGCGAACCCCAAGGAGGTGCTGATCACCAAGTCAACAATATGAGCATCCTTTCACTAAGAGTAGATTTCTCCTTTACAAGAACAAATGGCTTCGATAATCCATGTGAACCATTACCTATGGATTAAATGCTTTTCAGCATGTTTAATCTCAAACTTCTATAATATTTCAAAGTGCCATAATTTTCTCTAGTCTTAGTGGATTCTATTTAATAAAAGAAGATAACAATTGGTTCTTTTATTTTGTCTACATTGTGCCATCTTGTCTTTGAATTGAACCATTAAAACTGAATGATTTGTCTACATTTTTTTCATTTGAAATAGTAGATTGTGTCTTAATCTTGCTTACTTTCTACAATGGTTATTGTAATCATTCTAACTGTATGAGCACTTCAAATGTTTTTGGAAGAACAATCTAAAATCTTATAACCAAAATCATTGAAAATAAATAATCAGAAAGATAGGCATTCAATTAATTGAGTCCAAGCTTCATGAGAAAATAAAATTTAGATAGAGTAAATAATTGGCTTCAATAATTCTACCATCATGAAAGCCACATAAATTTATACTAAACAAGTGAAATCTCCAACCTTGTTCATCAACTACTAAATCAAATTTGGATTTGTTGTGGCTAAAGAGAAATTGTAGAATATAACTAAAAGAATGAAGGAATCTGAAGACATGTTAAAATATTGTTCTTATCGAAGAAACATGGTCCATTTTTCTATTGAAAGCACAATCTACCTAAAGTGAAATTGGATAAAAAGAAACCTCTAGACAATTAGGAAATGGAAGGAGTACCAATTTTTATCAAAACATCTTGCATCTAAATTTTTTATTCATGAAGAGTAGGCTTTTTGCCCAAACACCTATATATTAAAATTTTACTTTGGAATCTCTACTTCCAATAGTTGAAATACAATCATCATCTAAGGTCAAATCAAACACATCTTCAACCAATTTTAGAGGGGCCCAACCCAAAAATATGAAAGAATTTGCATTACGAAACACCCCTTTATAATTTGAAACCGTTACATAGTTTCCTTCTTGCCCAAGCCCTTGCTTTATCAACTCACTGAAACATATAACAAAGTCAAAGTTTTTTTCAACTAGAATGGGAAAAGAATTAGAGGCACTTGAAAAACTTGTGATTTAAAAAAGACATGACAATCATGAAAATAGTTTGAGGCATTTTTTACTATCTCAATAATATTTCCCTCTCATGTTTGAAAGACTCGTTGCTCCCATACATCATCCCTTTATCTTTATAGTTTAAAATTTACTTAATCTAACTATTTCACTAAGATGTTGCTCTCTTTTCTTTATTATTATACCCACTCTTGCCACATTATCACTCCTTTGACTTCCACACTCCATCTAATTATTTTTTATACTCGTCTAAATAATATACAATTTTCAATAAAATAAAATAACAATTTTTTAACAAGAATTCTTTAACCAAAGAGAACAATAAAGCATCTATATCTAATGTTGCTTATCTCACCTACAACCACTAAGATCCAATATCTAATTTCATCAATTTCTAAATAGAACAAAAATAATTGCCATATAAGATAAATTACATTAGAATAATATTCTTGAGTAATAAATTTCTAAATAGAACAAAAATAATTGCCATATAAGATAAATTACATTAGAATAATATTCTTGAGTAATAAAAATAATTATTAGAGATTATAAAAACATAAAAAGTAGGTTGAAAACATGTAAGGTGTGTACATCAGTTTTGGGGAAAACAATTCGTGCACATGATAACGGGACTGATGGAAAGAAAACAACTTCATTAACCCAACTCCGTCAAATGACGGACAAAACTCTAAGCTGAAAATTAACCCAACCCGTAAAACAGCGAACCACGCTGAATGTTTCGTAGGGGAGGGTTTCGTAGCAAGGAGAAACTTTATAAGAGCCGCTTTCCGGATTCGAACCTGTAACCTGCCGTAAATAAAACTGTTACAAATTCCCTTCCGTAACGTATAAGAAAGAAAAACCTCTTTCACACTTAAATGAGGTATATTATTCTCAGCCTGTGGACTTTTGAGCAGACTGGTATCAAATCTATCCGATCCAAGCCGCCATCTGTGAAGGATTGAAAATGCCGGGCAAGTGGATGTCATCTGAGCGGAGGAAATTGGTGGTGAGAGTAACGTAGAGCGATTCCCTTTCACTGGCAGCTTCATCTCCTCGGATATTCTTCCTCGGTTGTGCTGAAGCATTTTCCCGAGGTGTCCCGATCGAGTCCTGAGGCGGCCATGGTTTCCCGAGCAGTGTCCCTCTTGAAAGGTATTCCCTCGCCATAAAACAGGCCAGCCGCCAGTTAACCACCTTGGCCCGCGAGGGCGGCGCACTAGAAGGGGGGATTTTGTGAGCGTTGGAGGCGATTGTGAGGGGATCGAACCCCGGCGATGGCGATCGGCTTGTCCTGGCAGATCTGTGGATCTTCCCCTGGGAAAAGGTGGACTTTGAACTATCAATATTGATAAGATGCTGTGTGTCCTTATGGAGCTTCATCTTCTTGAACGGTGTGCTTTTTCGCCAGTCGTCTTCCACAAAGGGTTTTCGTCTTCTACAATCTGAAACTTCTTTTTGCTGCTGTTGCGGCTGAGGCGGGGGCCGATGCATATATTTGTCCATTGGCAGATCTGAGAGTGAAATCAGGTCTCCGTGAGATTCGAACACAAGATGTTGTAAATCACCGGATCTTGCTCCATAAGCCCCTCCAAGAACCAATATAATTTGGGAGAAATGGGGTTTGCTTCTTCTTTAAACTACTAATTGCAATCCAACGTGGTTTGTTTCTGAAAAATGAATTCCAGTTCTGTCCTGTGCTTATTGCCTCCCAATCGAGGCAGGGCAAGACGGAAGAAAAGCCCCCGAAACATATGACCAAACCGCTTAGTTTTCCCCCTTTTTAAGATACGTAATCGCACCCTCCGAGAAAGTATATAGAAAGGAATACGCATATGCATTGTTTAATTTTCTTTTTGTCCGCTTCTCCCATGCCATATCATGGAAGGCTCCGACGAATGATGATCAAGCACAACGACAGGGAATGTCCCTCAACTTTGACACATGGGCATCTGCTCTTTTTTCTCGTGCACACCTTTTCTTGAAGTTGGAACTTATGCTGACAGCTGTACAAAGCATTAAGGAATTGATTATTCTTTAAGATAACCTGATATTAATATAGTTTTTATGATCATTCTTGTAAATAAATAAAATTGTAAAGCTGAATCCTTTCCTTAATTGTGGTAAATTAGTTAATTAATATATTAATTCTATACAAGATCGAATCTATAGATTCTGAGTTGAATTCACAAGTATGGATTTTATTTTTGTCGTGAGATATAAGATAACTCAGAAATTTGAATGTGCAATTATTCCTTAGGTTTATATTTTCTGTAATCCTTCTTAATATGAATGTTGGTATGAGTATTCTTAAATTGATCATAAACATGCTTTGATAGAGCATATGCATTATGTAGTAAATAATTTGGCATGCAATTGACAGGTAAATGCATGAAATATGTCATGTTTATTAATTCAAATAAAATAGAACCCTCGCCACTTGTCTCCAATTCACAGCTTTTTGCATGATTTTCTTCTATTATAACATATATTTTACATATAATTTTTAAATATAAATAAAGTATACTAATATAATATAATCATAACAGAGTAAAAATGTGATCTTAGATGGGAGTAATATAAAGATTTTAGTATGTAGTATTAGTAGACCGTGATCTTAATAAGAGTCATTTTCGCCACTTCATCACACTCTATCAAAGAATTTGGCTTCATTAATTGTTGATTTTTGGCTAGTAATTAATTATTAACACTTGTTTCCATAATGAGAGGAAGAGACAAGATATAGTGCATCACCAAGTCAACTAGGTAATAAAGAAAAATGGATTATGAATTTTAAATTAGTTTTATTATATTAATTGTATTTCTTTTGTTTTGTTCATAATCACAAAGTTTTAGAAAATATATGAAACTTAGCATGAAAAATATACATAGATCATTTTTTCAATTGTGTCAAAAAACTTCTAACACAATCAAATCAAGAATTGGCATACAAGATTTAATACGAGTATATCACCGATTGTACTTCCCCAACTTGTGTTGTTTTGATGCTTCTCATTTTTGAAAGTCTAGGGTGCTGCCAGCACATCATAGTTCTTCTAATGACTGCGAAAAAGTCATCTTTGTAATTATTGTTTTGACAAGTCCTCAGAATTTAATTTATAAAATTAGTTTTTAAAGATTCTTTGTATGCACAATATATATTCCATTCACCTTTTTTAATAAGTGTATATTCCTATTATGGAATATATTTTGTATTGTTTAAATTACATAGTTTACATTAAAAAAATTGAAATGATTATTATTATATGCTATTTATTAATTTGTAAAAAAAAATCCCTTCAAATCTATTTTATATAACATTTAATAATTTAATTTTTTGAATTTAAAATTTCCATAAGCGTATTATTTAACACAATGACATTAACAGAATAAAATCTCATAGTTATGAAATTGTGTGCCTCATTGCAATAAATTATGTGAAGTATTTAATTTTTTTAAGAACATATTCTTTGATATATTGTGATTTAAATGAAACAAACATTTCAATCATGATATTTTTTAACATATATTTTGATTTTTAGTTTATTTAAGACTATTTAATAATTTTTTAATTTAATTTTAAAATTATTTTTCATGCTTTATTTTACTTCTATTTGAAAATGTTTCTTATATTTATTTACAAATATCAACAATACATAATATATTTTATTTGTGTGAAGATTTATTTTCCCTTTATTTGATTTTCATTGAAAATTATTTAAGAAATGTTTTTTTTTTTCAAAATCTACTTTATGATTATTTTATTCTACTTAAGAATTATTTTATTTTATAGTTGAGAATTATTCTATTTTATAACAATTTTTTTTTTTAATGACTTATATATATATATATATATATATATATATATATATATATATATATATATATATATATATATATATATATATATATATATATATATATATATATATATATATATATATATATATATATATATATATATATAAAGTAAGCGAGAGATTCCCACCCAATCTTAGGCCCCCTCCATTTAGAGGATCTTAAAGTATAGAAGAGTCCTTGATGAGGCTCGTGAGGCTTTTGACCCTCCTCCTACATCTCTAATTGATGGTCCAAATAAACCTAACTCTAATATGGTGCCAAGGTCATAGAATGCTCAACAATTAGTGCTGGATAAATTGAGAAAGGTGGTTGAGGCTATAAAATAACATGAATCTGCACTATATCTGAACAAAGGTGGCTCTAGAGTGTGCAATCCCTTGCCCTCCAATGAGGACTTGAATGTGGATAGTGAGGTTGAGGCCACTAGCCCCAATAGTGCCATTATGGGGGCCTGAGGTAATGGTGATGCCTTATTGGTCAGGCCGACATGAGGTTTATTGGTCAGGAATGTGACCTCAAGAAGGATTTTGTTATCAATAAAGGTAGTGAGGATGGGCATGTTCTATGCCCCATTAAGACTTCCGTTGAAACTTATGATGATTTTGAAGGCCCCTAGTTGGTTGTGTACACCCTAGGTCCTCACATGGTGACACTGGTGGGGTCAAGGATCCCCTCCTGACCTCACACACTCTAGCTCATAATGATGGGCTTGTTGTTGGGCTCAGCAGTGACCCTGTTGTCCCTAAAGGAGAGTTCAATTTGAATATAGAGTCCCCAAATTTTGTTTTGGATATAAATGAAAAAGGGGATGACTTCATTGAGGTTAAATCCAAGAAAGCCAGGAAAAAGAGATCTCCTAGAACTATTAGAGATGTAATTTTTAGAAAAGAATCAATTGGGATAGACCAATTATCTAAATGTAGAAGAAAGAGAGGCAGACCCAAATTGGTGGTTGCTTTTGATGTTAGCAATCTCACCAATAAGGAAGATTGTTCTAAATGTTTTGATGGGTTCAAGGAATCCATGGATACCTCTGAATAAATCTTTTCATCATCTTGAATGCAGTATCTTGTAACATAAGGGGTTTGGAATCCCCAGATAGGAAATATATTGTCAAGAGATTCCTGAATATGCATAGAAACATTGATTACCTTATGATCCAAGAATTGAAATCTATTGGATTGTCCTTGGAAATTGGTTTGAAATGCATATGGAGAGATGATACTTATTTCTATAATAATCACTCTAAGGTCAAAGGAGGAACCGCTATCTTACTTACTCACAAATGGTCCATTTGTGTGGTTAAATGGGGGCAATCCCCCTATGCTAAGGCTATCTGGGTAATTCTCAAAGTTGAGAATAATAAATTTGGAATATGTTTAGTTTATGCTCGTAATGACTACAAAGAGAGGGTGGATTTATGGAATTGGCTTTCTCATTTGGAAGTTGTCCCGTGGTTCATTGGGAGAGATTTTAATATGGTTAAGAGTGCTCAGGATAAAAGAGGCATCTCTAGGTTTGAATGGAAAGGAATTCAAAGAATCTATTGGGATAGAATAATTAATAAACTGTTGTTTGTTGATCTAATTGTTGGCCATAAGGATGAACTAGGCTCCATCTAGTTCACATGGTGTAATTACCAACAACACATCAAGAGAGTATATTGCAAACTAGACAAATTTTATTACAATAAGGAATTTTTGAGATACTTAAGGATGATAAAGGGAATAAATATTCGGTTATACCATATACATTATCTGACCACAACCCTACCCAAATATCCTTGGGTCTCTCTAAACGTGACCTTACTTTGCCACCTAAAGTTGAATCTTTCATTCGAAATAAAAGGCCTCTTGAGGATGAGGACCTCAGATGTGCCATGGGATTTATCAAGGTCTTCAATAAGTTCTGTAATGTCTCTCTCTCAAGTTGTGAGAGATGGAACCTAAATATTAGGAGTTGGAAGAACCTGTGCCAAGCAGTGGGTAAGAAGAAGGCTAAGGATTATAGGAAATCTGAATTGCACTGGCAAGAGGCTCTATCCAAGGCAAAATTTGAACTTCAAGCTAATCGTGAGGATGAACAACTCAACCATAACCTGGTTTTCACTAAGGACAAGCTTATAAAGATTCAAAATGTCAAGGTAATGGGGTGGAAAACTAGGGCCAAACTCAAATGGCTTGATGCAGGGGATAAGGGCTCTAACTTGTTTTTTCAGTTGCTTAAAATATAGGAGGCCAAAGATAGAATATATAGTATATGGGAGGATAACAGAAGTGTCACATATCCTCAAGATATTCTTAAATATTTTGCCAGGTTTTACAAATCTATTTTTTATGTCTGAAACTTTGGGGGAAGATCAAGTTAAAGCTAGAGGCATAATTAAGAATCTGGTCCCAAGGAAATTGGGTGAAGAGGAATGTTCTCACCTAGGGAAACCTATATCCAAGGAAGAAATAGAATAGGCTATCTTCTCCCTGAGTAATGATAAGTCCCTATGACCAGATGGCTTCCTAGTGGAGTTTTATAAGGCCAATGTTGATTGGACTGTTAATGATCTGCTAGAACTATATATGGAAGACATTTATAGAGGCACACTTGGTAGAAATATCAATCAAGGCCTCATTAATCTCATTTCAAAGGAGGGTGATAGAACACTTATCATGAATTGGCACCTAATCACCCTCCTTAATGTATCATTTAAGATTTTGGCCAAGGTTTCTACTAGAAGATTAGAGGATATTCTTCCTAAAATCATCAGTCCTACCCAAATAGGCTTTCTGAAGGGTAGGTACATCTTAGAAAATCTCGTCACCTATTGGGAATCATTGCACTAGGAAAACTCTTCAGGCAAGAATAGTGCTATGCTATTGATTGATTTTGAGAAGGCATATAATAGGATTGAATGGGATTTTATACTACATATGCTTCACAGTATGGGCTTCCCAAAGTCATATTGCAAATTGGTTCAAACTTTATTGTGTGATGTTAATGCAAAGGTTGAGGTGAATGGCATGAGGTCAAACAGTTTCTCACTATCTAGATCCATTAGACAAGGTTGTCCTCTTGCCCTTTCTCTATATGTTATTGATGTTGATGCTTTGCATTATCTAGTTAAAAATAATGAACTCACCCCAAAGGTCAAAGGAAGAGGTGACCAATGTGTAGTTCGCTGATGATATTACAATTTTGATGTCCATAGAAGAGAATAACTTGACTACTTTGTTGGAAAACATCAATATGTTTTGCAAGGCCTTTGGTAGTAAGGTGGCTCTCCATAAGTCTTGTTTGCTTGGATGGAATCACTCCCCCCAACATAGCTATCTAGATTCTCAATGAAATGGGGAGTAACAATTAAATAGTTAGATATTTGGGTATCACCTTTTCGGTATCCCCTAATTTAAAATAAATGTGGGAGTACATTAGAAATAAAATTTATAAGAAACTCTCTAAATAGAACATAAAATTTCTCTCAAAAGATAATCTCCGCATATAATATATATTTCTCCTATGCATGGCTCTTCTGCAATTATCAATTTAATCATATTCAGAAGCAAATTCAAAATTTCTTGTTGTCTGATGCAAAGGGCAATAAGAAGCAACATGATGTCAGGAATGGTGTGTTTTAAATAAGGAGATTGGAAGGATGGGGCTGAAAAATCTCAAAACTCAGGGGATTGCCTTCGCCTCCAAGTGGATTTGTAGGGTAGTTTGTTTAAATGAACCCTGGAAAGTTGTATTAAGGCAGAACAACCTGATGTCAGTCCCTAAGAGTGCTAAGAAGTTGAAAGGTCTCCCCTTTTGTGATTTAATTGAAGGTAAGTTTGAAGTCTCCCCCAGTGGCTTTGTGGTCTTCAAATCCTTATGGAAAGCTTAGGAAATGGTGAATCAATTCATTAGAAACAATGATTGTTTTAAGGATAATAATTTTATCAATGCCAACAAATCTATCTAGTGGAATTTGTTCCATAGGGATAAACCTCTTGCCACACTTCAAGGTTAATCAGCTCTAACATAGTATAATAGTGGTATAAGAACCTTTGCTGATGTTTTCCATAATGGTTCCTTGATATCTTGGGAAGATCTATCTTGTAGGTTTAATGTACCTCCCTCCCAATTCAAAGCTTATGCACTTATGAAAGATTCTATCTACTCCTTGACCTCCTTGCCTCCTATCTCCCTAACCCTCTCCTGCCCCTCCTCCTTTAGTTGGCTCGATAATACCCCCCTAGCATGCATCAAGACAAAACTATCTATAATACCCTGATGGACTCTTCCTTTGTTGTGGATCATCTTAATGTTGTGTGGAACTTGGAATGGAGTAAGGTTGAGTGGGGAAAAGCTCTCAATAGGAGGTGGGTTGGGCCCTCTGAACCCAAAAATAAGTTCTTTGCTTGGAGGTTGCTGTTAAAGAGCCCCCCCCCTAAAAGATTTTAATGGAAATGTGACCCTTTGCCAAACCTGCTGCCTTCCGGAATCTCTTCAACATGTTTTCTTTGACTATATATTTGCCTAAGAACTTTGGAATCTGTTTGGCTTTAATTTTGAGAGGGTTAATGTAGCATGCATTGATGTTGTCCTAGGCTTCATTACATGGGAGTAGAAATCTTACTGAGTCTCTAAGGAGACTCATGTGCATCTTGTCTCCTTACGGATTTTGGTGGTTATAAAACTGGATGAAGGAAAATTTGATAAATAGCTGGATGATGGTACCATTCCTATTCACATCAAAGAGATATCTCACAGGTTCACATGGGAGTGGGGTGATCACTAGATGACCCCATTTGAGTAGGCCCTGATGAAGTTTTATGCACCATCTTGAGGCATGGAAGGCGAGAGAGGATTTGATCAACAAAGAGGAGGAGAAGATTCGGGGGAGGGGTACACACCCTCATAAAGGAGAAGATCTTGGATGGTTTGGTGGAAGTTTGGATGGAGAGAGACCAGGGCTAGACTACTTGGATTCTTCCTATTTTTATTTTTTACCAGTCTTTTGGTTATTAGCGATGTAAAATTGTGCCTCTATTGATTAACTTGTTCGTGGTCGGTTGTATATGAGGTATTATCTGACTGGACATGCTCAACCTCTTTAAGCTTTGATTCGTAACTCTCTATGTTTTTCGTTATTTTATATTTAATAGGAAAAAAGTAAGCGAGAGATATGGAGACTTTAATTTTTCTATTATTTCAATAACTTAACTTTATTGTATACTTAAAAATTAAAGCCTCGATATCTCTTGACTTACTTTATGTATATAATAATATATATATGCTAGTAGCATTGCAACTGCAACACATAAGAAATTAAATAAACCATAATAATAATAATTTTATATGTGAAGAATAATTTATTTGAAATCAAATGAAATGTAAAATAATAATGTTTCTTTAACTTTAATAATTTAACTTATTCAATGTTCATATGTTAATAAATGATTAATATTAATAATACTTTACTAACTTTAATAATATTTTTCATATAAATTATTTAAATCAATTTTAGTGGAAATTAATAATTTTTTTAACTTAAATAATTTAAGTTTAATAAGATTACTTGAGCATTTATAAAAAATTAATTTGACTCTCACTAAAGACAAACCCAAATAAAATCTAATCATTATAAAACTATAATAATGTTAATGGAACCCTAAAAATAACCCTAATTCAATAGTTAATATGTTTAATTAGGTTTAGGGTGAGTATTCACTTAGATTATAGGTTATAGCTCACTTTGATATAGCTTTAGGGTCAGTGTTAAATATGGTTTAGGACCACCATGGTTATTGTTTGGTTGAACAATTTTTTTAAGGTGGTTCCACAGTTTATTTAAGGGTTAAGGTTAAATTTGATTTATGTTTAAGATTGGCTTTTAATTTTGTTTAGGGTTAGGGTTTAATTTCTCTTAGTTTTAAGTCAAAATCAAATATAGAATTAGAATTAGGGTATGGATTATAACACTTGCCCTAATTTAATAAGGGTTATAGTTGAATTTGGTTTAATGTTTAGTTATGTTTAGAGCTAAAATTTGATTTGGTTTAGTGTTCAATTATGTTTGAGGTTATGATTCAAATTTAGTTTAGTGTTCAATTATGTTTAAGGTTAGGATTCAATTTGGTTTAGCATTAAGGTTTTAATACAATTTGGTTTAGGATAAGAATCATGGTTCAATTTGGTTTCGCATTAGGGTTTAATGTTATTTAGTGCTAGTTTTCAATTTGATTTAGGATTTAGGCTTAATTGGGTTTAGCCTTATGGTTCAATTCGGTTTAGTGGAAGGGTTAGCATTAGGGTTCAACTTGGTTTAGGGTTAGGGTTCAATAAGGTTTAGAGTTAGAGTTATTTAATTAAGATCATAAGTAGGGTTAAATATGGTTTATATATTGAGGTTGTTTTATGGTACAATTTGATTAATGGTTGCAGTTTAATTTGGTTGTGTTAGGGTTTAAAGGGTAAATTTTAGTTTAGGATTAGGATTAAGTTTCAATTTATTTTAGTATTCAATTAGGTCTTGGCTTATAATTCAATTTGGTTTAGGGTTCAAATTTATTTATGGTTATCACTCAATTTTATCTAGTTTTCAATAAGACAAAGGGCTATTATTCAATTTAATTTAGTGTTTAGGTCTAGTTAGGGTTAGGATTCAATTTGGTTTCTATTTTTAGGCTTAGGTTCAATTAGGTTTAGTCTTATAGATAGGGCTTAATTACATTCACAATTAGGGTTCAATATTTAGGTTTAGGTTTTGATTTGGTCTAGAGTTGGGGTAAGGTTGAATTGATAGATTATTCAATTAGGTTTAGGATTAGGGTTCAATTTGGGTTAAGCTTAGTGTTAAAGTTAGGATTCAATTTGGTTTAGTGTTTAATTACTTTTAGGGTTACGGTTCAATTTAGTTAGGTTTAGGTTTAGGGTTCAATTTGATTTAAAGTTAGGGCTCATTTTGTTTTGAGGTTAGGATTAGGGTTCAATTTTATTTAGTGTTCAATTAGGTTTGGATTTAGGGTTGAGAATTATTCTGTTTTATAACATTTTAATTTATTTTCTTAATGACTAATTTAATATTACTCGAAAAAAAATATCATTCACTTATTCTTTTGTTTTATTTTTTAGTGTAAATAAGATGTTGAATACATCCATCTAAAAATATATTAGTCTTGAAGAAAATTGGCATATATCTAAAAGATACCTCAATGACCAACAATAAATGTATTATGCATAATTAATCTCTCAAGTTAATGATTGTCACGTGTCTTAAAATAATTTTGTATTATAAAAATATTTTCCACAACATGCACTTCAAATTAAGTTTATGCTAGTAAAAGTTTTTCCACAAAACCTAGTCAGTTTTGTCCATAAATCTTATCACTATGCATGGATTGGTTTGTTGTTTTATTTGATTTATTTGTTGTGACACTCTCATTTTGTACAATTTATATTTTCAAATTAATTTGCTTTCATTGATATTTTTAATTTAATTTTTTAAAATCAATTCATATAATTACAAATAGTTATCAATAATAAATTATTTTTTTTTCCTTTCAATAATTTCTACAAATATACTTTGCTCTCGACATAATGCTTGCCCCTTATTTTGGTGCAAATGCTAGTTTAGATTTATTTTTACATATACAATCTAGATGCATTGATCTCAAAGGTCCTTTCCCAACAAGGTTTTAATATAATTTCTTTTACTAAATTGAAAATTTTTAAATAATTATAATCCGTAGACATGCATAATCTTCATCAAAATTGTACTAGCCATTTTAGTAACATGTAAGCATAAGCTTCAATCATTTTGGCACAAAAATGTTCAATACTTACAAATATATCTTGAAGAAATTAATCATAAATAGTTGACATGTAGAAAGAAGAGAATGAGACAAATATTCCAATTCAATCCATTGAAGTATGCCAAAGATAAAAATTCCATCAACAAATCTGTAATTAAACAATGGACACATATTTAAACAGTAATTAACAATTAATTAAGGATTGAATTTTATTAATTTCATCTATGCTTACAAATGTAATAGGTTGGAATATTGTATATAAGGTTGGGATATTGTGAATAGGGGTCAATTATCTTTGGATTTATCTCACATGTTGTTGTAGTTAATTGACATGGGTAATGTTCTGTAATTTGTATTATTGTAATCTATTATTATATTACTAATTTATTATCATATATAACTATATATTATACATTTAAAATATTGTTTTTTTTTAATGCATTTTAGTGACACAAACACATTAAATTATTTTTATGGACTTTTATTTTTATATCCATATGTTGGTGGTGTAATATATTATTGATGTTAAATTTATAGTTCATAATAAATATAACAATTTTAAAACTAGCATATATACCTTAAATTTTAATTTAATCTATATAAAGTACGCCGAGAGATATCCTTCTCAAGGCAATCTTTATTTAATGGAAAGTATTATGGTTATGGTTAATGTTAGGGTTAAGGTTAGTGTTATGGTTGGGGATAATGCTTAGATCATGGTTCGGGTTAGGGTTACGATTATGGTTAGGGTTAGCATCACTATTGGCATTTGGTTTTGGTTTAAACAGTAATTAACAATTAATTAAAGATTGAATTTTATTAATTTCATCTGTGCTTACAAATGTAATAGGTTGAAATATTGTATATAAGGTTGGAATATTGTGAATAGGGGTCAATTATCTTTGGATTTATCTCACATGTTGTTGTAGTTAATTGATGTGGGTAATGTTCTGTAATTTGTATTATTGTAATCTATTATTATATTACTAATATATTAGCATATATAACTATATATTATACATTTAAAATATTGTTTTTTTTATTGCATTTTAGTGACACAAACACATTAAATTATTTTTATGCACTCTTGTTTTTACATCCATATGCTAGTGGTGTAATATATTATTGATGTTAAATTTATAGTTCATAATAAATATAACAATTTTAAAACTAGCATATATACCTTAAATTTAAATTTAATCTATATAAAGTATGCCGAGAGATATCTTTCTCGAGGCAATCTTTATTTAATGGCAAGTATTATGGTTATGATTAGTGTTAGGGTTAAGGTTAGTTTTATGGTTGGGGATAATGCTTAGATCATGGTTCGGGTTAGGGTTACGATAATGGTTAGGGTTAGCATCACTGTTGGGGTTTGGTTTTGGTTTAGAATTATGGTTAGCATTAGGGTTATGATTATGGTTTAATATTAGGATTAAACTTATGGTTAGGGTTAGGGCTTAGTGTCAGGGTTACAATTATGTTGAGGGTTTACATCAAAGGTAGGGTTAGGGTAAGCATAGTTAAAGTTAGGGGTAGAGTTAGAATTATAACTGGGGGTATGGATGGGATTAGGATTTGGTTTATGTTTTGGTTATCCTTGTTTTTATTAATGTTAGGGTTCTTATTAGGGTTATGATTAAAGATTATAATTAGTGATTATAATTAAAATTAGGGTTAGGGTTAGGGTTAGGGTTAGGAAAATAATTAAGGTTAGGGTTGGGATTATAATTAGAGTGAGGGTTATGATTACAATTATAATTAGGGATAGGGTTAGTCTTAGTAATTATAATTAAGGTTAGGGTTAGAATTAGGGTTAGGGTTATAATTATAATTAGGGTTAGGGTTAGGGTTAGGATTGGATTCAACCTTCGTGATTATAATTAGGGTTACAATTAAATATTATTTTTAGTGATTATAATTAAAGTTAGGGTTAGGGTCATAATAATAATTGGGGTCAAGTTTATTGTAAGGATTATAATTAGGGTTAGTGTTAGAGTTAGGATTGGGGTCAGTCTTTGATTATAATTACGGTTAGGGTTAAAAATTCTAATTAGTGATTATAATTAAAATTAGAGTTAGGGTTAGAATTATAATTAGGGTTAGGGTTAGGGTTAATATAGCAATTAAAGATAGTATGTGATGATAGCTATAAGAGTTAGGGTTTGGGTTAGGATTAAGGGTGGGGTTAGAGTAGGGTTAGGGTTAGAATGGGGTTCAATTATACTTAGATTAGGGTTCAAGTTGTAATTAGGGTTCAAATTTACTGTTAGAGTTGAGTTTAGGGCTAACATTCAATTAGAGGGATTATGGTTAAGTGTTAAGATTATAGTTAATTAGAGTTGAGTTTAAGGCTAACATTCAATTAGAGGGATTATGGTTAAGGGTTAAGATTATAGTTAATTAGAGTCAAGGTTTACTTATGGAAGGGGTTTAATATATTTAGGGTTAAGATTAGAGTTCAAGTAGGGCTATGATTCAATTACATTAGGGCTATGTTTAAATTAGGATTAGGGCTAGTGCTTATTAATGGTAAAATTAGGGTCCAACTTGTAGTTAGAGATTAATTATAGGGTTATAATTAAGCTTAGTGTTATGTTATCATTAGGTCTCAATTATGATAAGATTAGTTTATTGGTAGGGTTCAATTAGGTATAGATTAGGGATATTGTCAAGGTCAACGTTTGATTGTGATATGCATTTAACTATAGTTAGGGTTAGTATTATATTTTAATTTGGGCTAGCATTAGGGTTAGGGTTAAATTATGATTAGAGTTCAATTAGGTTATGGTTTTTGGGTTAGGGTTATGTTATGATTAGGATTAGAGTAATCATAATTAAAATTAGGGTTAGGTTTTTAATTATAACTCAGGGTAGGGTTAGGATTATGATTTGATTTATGATTATTTAATGTACAGTTACAGTTAGGGATTGGTGTTAGGGTTAAGGTTAGTATTAGGGTTAGGGTTAAGGTATACATAATTGTTAGAGCATAAAAATGATCAATAATAGGTGTTTTGAGAAGGACATCTCTTGATATGTTTAATATATAATATTGATATATATAAGTTAGTAGTAGTCAGGACACAACATGGAAGACATTAAATATGTTAATATATAATTATACAAATTATTAAGCTTCACGTTAGAGTTAGGTTTTACAATTACAATTATGGTTAGGGTTAAGGTCTACATGATGGTTATTGTTAGAGTTAAGGATATGCTTTGGGTTTTGGTTAGGGTTAAGGTTTAGGGTTATGACCTTAGTGTTAAGTTTAGGGTTATGACATGATTATTGTTAGGGTTAGGGATTAGGTTTATGGTTAGGTTAGGATTAGGGTTAAGATTATGATGAGGGTTATGGTTTAGGGTTATGGTTAAGATTATGATTATGGTTATGGTTCACATCATGGTTGGGGCTATGATTAGTCTTGGGGTTCTAGTTAGGATTATGGGTAGTGTTAGTGCTATGGATAGGGTTAAGGGTTAGCGTTGGCATAATGGTTATGATTTATATCATGGTTAGAGTTAAGGTTATTGTTTGGGCTATAGTTTAAGGTTTGTGTTAAGGTTTAAGTATGTTAACATATAATTATACTATTGTATTATTAAGCTTAGGGTTAGAGTTATGGTTTACAGTTACGATAATGGATAGGGTTAAGGTCTACATGATAGTTAGGGCTAGAGTTAGGGATATGTTTTGGGTTTCAATTAGTGTTTAGGTTTAGGTTTATGGCCTTAGTGTTAAGGGTAGGGTTACAACATGCTTATTGTTAGTGTTATGGATTAGGGTTATGGTTAGGTTTGAATTAGGTTTAAGTTTATGATGAGGGTTATGGTTTTGGTTTACATCATGGTTGGAGCTATGATTAGGCTTAAGGTTTTAGGAAACTTCTAGTTAGGATTATAGCTAGGGTTAGGGTAGACATGATGGTTAGGGCTAGGGTGAAGGTTAGGGATAGGGTTCAGGGTTAGGGTTAGGATAATGTTGCAGTTTATATGATGCTTAGGGTTAGGGTTAGGATTATAATTATAGTCAGCTTTAGAGTTAGAATTATGGTTACAGTTACAACTTAGAATATGCTTTAGGATTAAAGCTAGTGTTAGAGATTAGTGTTATGGTTATGGTTAGATTTTATGTGTAGGGTTAGGATTTACATCATGGGTAGGGTTCATATTTAATTAGTATTAGGGATAGTGTTTAAAAAAGTTATATTTCAAATCAATTAGGATTTAGTTAGGGCTATAAATAGTGCTACACTTTGATTAGGGATAAGGTTTAAGGATAAAGCATGTTTTTAGGGTTAGGGTTATGGTTAAGATTATGGTTATGGTTTACATCATGGTTGAGGCTATGATTAGGCATAGGGATTATGGATACAATATATTGTTAGAATTAGGGATTTATAGGAAAAACATGAGTTTAAGGTTAGGGTTAATATTTAATTATTGTTGATTAAGTTTGAGTCTATTATTTTTATAAAAAAAATTGTCAAGGATTGATATGTTTTTTTAACTTTTAAAGTCAATTTTTTTACTACTGAAAATCAGGGGTTTAGTTGCCACCAAAACAAAAATATAAATCGTTTTTTTTTTTTTTGATATCCCTAATAGATGACATAAATATATAGTGCAATGAAAAAAATAAAAAAAATCGATGTATATTTTCCTAGTTAGAACATTTTAAATTCAAACATATCTGAATTTGACATTTTTTATCTCCCACCATATTTTGTTTATTTAATTTTTGATAATCAAACAATAAAAAATACCCTTTTGGAGAATACTCTCTCCTCTAGTAAACAATATTTTTTCCAAATGTTTTTGTGGTGATTCAATATTTCTTTTGCTTTTTGAACCAACCTCTTATCAAACATTAGAATACCTACTTGTAGTATTTTTGAAATAATATATATATTGATCGGTAAAAGGCCGAAGCCTAATTTTTTTATTAATTAAAGAAAATGATTACATACTCCATTCAGTGTGGGCACCAATAGGAAATAATGGAGGAAGAAAACCTCTGGTGTCGCCCAGATCCCTTAGAGGATCAGAATTACACTTCAACAAGAATGAGAATAAGATACAATAGTCCTTGGGAAAATCCCAATAGGCTGAGCTATATGATAGAGAAGTATCATTCTAAAATTTTGAAATTCTAAAAGAACTACTTATTCCAGAAAACTATGTTTGTATCACCTTTTATTGCCTAGACCTAGTCTCTTGGAAGTAGGTTATAAAATGATCTCTTTATCTGCAAAAGATCTTACGACCAAGATCAATGTTAGGAAATACACTATAGAGCTTAAATGAGAGAACAATGTCAAGAGACTCCCTGAATGAATAATAAAGCTCCAAAACCCTCAAGGGGAAGGCCCTGCAAGGCCAATCATGACCAGACCTGTATAAAACCTTCAAACTTATCCTACATCAATCACTCCAAGAGATGTTAGCCCCAAAAATGCACAACTGGTGGTGCCAAACCTTCATAATTAATCTACAACATCCTCAAAGACTATAAGTAATGTTTAGAGTTTTTGAAGCCCACATCACAGAATAGTAATATCATAGCATTATATTGGGAGATAGAGCCATTCAAAAAGGATGATAAGACCAAATCTTATCAAAGTTAGATCATTTCTCCCCACCTTTCAAACATAGACAAACATCATACCCAAGAGAGGAGGAAGAAGGAGAAAACCCTGAACCAAATTATAGAAAGAAGCTCGCATAATCAACATAGAAGCTTATAGATGAAGTAAGACAACCACCTTACTAAATAATCCATCATCATTCAAAAGAAATCAGAGGCCAAACAATGCTTAAATGAAACCAAACAAATATCTCTATACATCTAGATAAGAAATTTTACCTTTTTATACCCATATATATGAATACCTATATATATATATTTATATTTATATTTATATATATAAATAGATAGAAAATAAGATAGCAACTGATTAAAATCTTAGAACAAACTGAAACGTGTTGACAATCAAAAAGGTCATCAGTTCACACAAGATAAATAAATACTACCAGAGTAAAGACAATAAGCTTAATATACTTAATCCATAAACACTTTCAAAAATCTAAGTCTGAGTTGTGAAGGGCTGACCCATCTTAAAGGATAGAAGCCAAAAAAAAGTTAGAGTAAAAAATCCTATTTAACAATCATATGTCTAAAGGTAGATTTGAACTAATCTAGATCAAAAAAAAAACTATAAACACTTGAGAGTCATAAAGAGGCGAGAAACCTGAAACCATAATGGACCCCTCTAACTAGCCCAACATCTCCTTACCTGCTCATGGGGAAACCTTTCTCTAGTGTTGGTTGGCAAATTATTAGGGGAGGAAGTAGGGGATGGAGGGATTTCCACATCGTCCGAAACCACTTCAATATTCTCTGCTTCTAGATAGCTAGCCAATCACCTATTGCACGTTGGTTTCCTAACCTTTAGAAGCCACATGAGGAAGAAGAGATTCCTTCACCTAATTGGGTTTTAGGCTTGAAAGGCTATCAGATCCTCAATTGACAAAATTGGGTATCTAGGCACCTGATTATTCATCTTGATGAGAATATCATAGTCATGAGGCTTCAAAGCAGAGAGCTCCTCATCAATATTAACCACCACTTGGTCAAATTCTCCGAGCAATTCCTTCTTGAAGACCCTTTTACAAAGTCTCATTACCACATTCCTATCATTCTCAAAATGCATAGCCACTACCAAGAACATTGCAGCAATGTCTGAATTGGCTCTAGTGTGGTCTTCATTCATAATATAATCATTCTCGAGGATTTTCATGACTGGCCTGATGACTAGGGCATTCAGAAAGACCAGAATGCCTTTCAATCTCTCCTCCTTCTCCTACAAAATCCATTTGCCGCTTGAGTCCTATTAATCTTAACAGGATATCCATAGGAGCTGCTAGAATATCAAATAAGCGAGAGCCCAAGCAAGTAAAAACTTAAATAGAACTAAAATTAAAAGGCATCTTGAAATACAACTCATCTCTTCCTGAGAGGGATGATAGACACTAATGGATGAAAAAGATCGAAGGGCCAAGATTCAATTGAAACAATCTCCCAGATCAAGGTAATTAATACCGTCGCCTCTACATGAATGAGCTCTTAAGCAATTGCTGGCTATCGCAGTAAGGGAAGTCACATCAACACCACAATAATGTCATCAAGTTGGTACTAATAGAGGGGAGTTGCTGACAGAAGATGTCCTAAAAAAGTATCAGTTGCCTCTAAAATATGGATAAAAGCCATAGATAAATATGGTCTAAATCATAGCTATAAAAACATATAGAGTATAAAATAAATTAATAGATAATTCTAACTCTTAAAGCACCATAATCTCTTATTCCTATTGGTGTACGATATATCTATATGAATATTAATACATATACATCCATGCATATATATATATATATATATATATATATAATTATATATATATATATATATCTATAATTATATATATATGCATGTCTATATAAATATGCATATCCATATATGCATATGTATACCAATAGACGTAAAATCTTATAAGGCTCTAAGAGGAGATCTAAAGAAGATGTATGAAAATAAGCTTTCCACGAAAAAGACCAGAGAACCATAAATATATTAAGAGAGCTTAGAGACAGGCTCACTAAACTTCCCCAGCTTAGAGCGATGATAGGAACACTTCCTTCCATCTTCGATCTAGGATTATCCCCCTAAGGTAGAAGAGACTCACCTCTTTCAGAAGAAGGGGAAGCCAGGATGAACAAGACTAGAAGCCTGGGATAACCTTCCAATTAGCTAAAATAGAGGATGAGGACTCCCTCCTAACTAATGAACTGCCCATCAGCTCCTGCATTAGCTAATTCATCCCCCCTAGAGTTTCCTTCTCTATAGATATGATTGAAGGTTATTTTCTTGAAATATTTAAGGAGACCAAGAGCTCTAGACAAGAGCGCATTTAGCTTCCAATTAGGCAGAGAACCTTTTCTAAGGCCATTGATAATAATGGCTGAGTCTCTTTCAATGGCCAGTTTGTGAATACCCCTATTTTGACAAAGAAGGAGACCTTCAATTAGAGCTAAGATTTCAGCCTTGTTATTGGATTCAAACCCTATAGGTTTTTCTAGACTAGCCAGTTCCATCCCACCCTCATCATGTAGATAACAATCAATACCTACAGGACCTGGGTTCCCTCGGGAAGCTCCATCAAAGTTTAGCTTGACTAAATCCCTTTCAAGGGATCTCCACTTGCAGGCTTTTCTCAGCTCCTGTTTGTTAGAGTTACCATCTCCAACAAAGGGAGGGATCCTCAAACCAAACCACCGCCCCCTCATCTTCTCATCCCAGTAGGTCATCTCTGAGAGAGTACTAGGAAATTTAGAAGTTCTACTATTTAAAGTCTACACAATTGAGGCTTCTATTTTATTTATTAGAAGGGTCCAATCCATCTTCTCTTCCTTAAAGAGTCTCCTATTGCTTTTCTTCCGAAGTACCCAGATAACCAAAGAAGGGGCCAGGTTCCAAATTCCACCATATAGGGAGTTCTTGAAAAGGATTGGCCATGCCTAAAACATCCCAAGGATGGAATTGGGAAAGGTTGAGTACCATCCTAATTTGTTGCATAACCAAAGCCAACACTTAGAGGAATAATTACAATTAAGAAGGATGTGGTCTTTATCTTCTTCAGCCTCTTCACATAAAGGACATCTACTAGGGCCTTCATAGCCCATATTTCTGAATCTATCTGATGTTAAAATATTATTCTGGAGAGAAATCCATGAGAACAAACCTTCCTTTGGTAAACACATCTTATCCCAACATAAGTCTGAAGGGACAAAAGTGGAAGAGGAGAGTTGCTGACTCAGGAGGAGATTATAACCATCTTTTGAGGTATATTCTCTTGATTTTGACCCATCCCAGACAAGAGCATGTGACCCTAAGTTGAAAGTGACCATCATCTTACTAAGGATGTCTTGAAGCAACAATTTCTCCCTTGCAGGGATGTCCACCTGATCAAGGGATCTCCAATACCATTCCTTGGCTAAGTCTCCTTCAGAAGGTGTGATGTAATCCTTAACATACCTACCCCAAATAGATTCTAACACTACTCTTGATGATTCCAGGTTAACTTTTTGCTGAAGGACTGGGAAACCTCCCCAAGAGTCAGACCAGAAAAGGGCTTTATCAACCTTACCCATATTCCATGATAATTTGTCTAAGATGATTTTCCTATAATCTAGCATAAAGTTCCAAATACGCGAGCCTTTTGGGGGGGAGGAGTCCTTGAAGAGGCTCATGTGGTCCCTACCTCAGAGATATTTATTATAAAGGATTTGGGTCCAATTAAGATAAGGAGATCTAAACATTCTCCATACTAATTTGGCCCCTAATGCCCTACTTTGAACCTTAATATTCTTAATCCCAATAACCCCTGCTAACTTGGGCCTACAGATCTTATACGAGGCCATAAGGGAGATCCGTTTCTTCTCTTCTGCCCCTTTCCAAAAGAAAGATCTTGGATGTCTATTTACCATTTCCTTTTTGGTTTGGGGTAGGTTAAAACATGATAGTTGATAGATGGGCATAGCAGCCAGAACTGATTTGACCAGAGTAGTTATACCCGCAAAGGATAGCCACTTACCCTTCTAGGTTGCTACCCTACTTCTAAACTTATCTACTACTCAATCCCATAGATTTGATGACCCAGAGCCCTTATCTAGTGGTAAACCTAGATACTTGTAGGGGAGACTTCCTAGGTTGAAATTCAAAATGCCACAAATGTCTTTTTGTAATCTTAACTTAGTGTTGAAAAAGAAGACTTCAGATTTAGCTAGATTGATTTCTTGACCTAAGGCCTTAGAGTAAGAGTCCAAGATTTTCTTAAAATCTTGAGCCTCACCTAAATCACTAAGCCCATATAGCATAGTGTCATCCACAAATTACTGATGCGTTATAGGGTCAAGGTTGCTGGTAATTCTAATTCCCTCAATCCGGCTACTCTCGCTAGCTCTAGAAATCAATGTCCCTAAGGATTCTGCCATAATAATGAAGAAAAAAGGGGATAAAGGATCTCCCTTCCTTAATCCCCTAGAGGAGCTAAAAAAAACTTCAGCAGTGCCATTGACCAATATTGAGAATTTAGGTGTAGAGATATATTCAAAAACTTCTAAGCATCTACATAGAAATCTCTAATTTACCTTGTCGTATGCTTTTCTAATGTCTAACTTTAAGAGCATACTGGGAGTTCCATTCTTCTGGACAAAGTGGATATCCTCCTGAGCTATAATAACCCTATTGGAAATAGATCTTCCTGGAACAAAACCTGTCTGTTCCTCACCGATCAATAGGGGAAGGAGTTCCTGAAGCATATTAGCTAGAGTTTTAGAAAAAATCTTATAGATAGTGTTGCACAAGGCTATGGGTTGAAACTCATCAAAATGCTTAGGTTTATCCTTTTTTGGGATAAGGGCCAAAAAGGTACTATTGATTTCCTTGAGGATATTACCTTAGTTCCTCATCCCTTCATGAGCTGTGGTCACCTCCTCACCTAAGAAGGGCCAACATTTTTGAAAGAAACTAGTCAGAAAGCCATCCATCCCAGGGGATTTGTATGGTCTCATATGCATAATAGCTACTTCTACTTCTTCTAAAGAAAATTTAGCAATCATTGAATCGGTTTGGTCCTTACTCAAAAGATTTGGGATACACTTAATAAAATTGTCCTAGACAAAGCCATGGGGGCTCTAGTCAGAGTTGAGAATAAGAGAAAATAAATCCACAACCTCCTTCACAATGAATTTAGGGTTAGCCACCTCAGAGCCATCACTCAACGTAATCTTGGAGATATGGTTAATGACTCTTCTCATCCTCATACTATTGTGGAAGAATTTGGTGTTCTTTTCACCCTCCTCCAGCCAAGTCTCTCTAGATTTATGTTTCCAAAAGACTTCTTCTTTGGCAAGAATAGATTCATGATCCGCAAGGATTTTAATTTCTCTCAGAAACAGGGCCTCAACCATCCCATGTTTCATCACTTTGTCATTAACTTCTGTGAACTCAACTTCGACTTGGACCTTATTGTTAAAAAATATTGCCAAAGTGCTCCTTATTCTAATGGATGAGATTTTGCTTAATAATCTTAAGTTTGTTAACAACCTTGAATATCCTAGACCTAGAGACCTTGGCCGCATTCCACCATTTCTTAAGAAGCTTAAGGATATTGTCATCTTTTAGCCACATATTCTTGAATTTAAAAGGGCATCTTTTTGGGCCAACCTCGCCCCGAATGCCAAGTTGAATAGGGAAGTTATTTGATCTTGAGAAAGGTAGAATAGAGGCCTCCAAGGTATAGGGAAAGTTGATGAGACTACCCAATACAAATAATCTATCAAGTTTCTCTGCAATGTTGCTAAAACCTAACCTTCAGTTATTCCAGGTAAAGGCTTCCTTTACCATATTGATTTCTATCATGCCACAACGATGGATCCAATCTGCAAAGTCAAGAGAAGCATGAGAATTTTTACCTAGGCCTCCTCACTTCTCATGATGATGCAAAATTGTATTAAAGTCCCCCTAAAATGCATAACTGATTAAGGGTGCCCATGAAATTCTGAATTTCCTCCCATACTCTCTTTTTATCCTCATTAAGGATTGGCCCATACACATTAATAATGACAAAGTCTAGATCATTTTTCAGGCTGGTAACCCTCCCACTCATCCAATTGTTATGTGACTCCATAAGTGAAAAGAGGATATTGCATGGATCCCATATTATAGAAATTCCTCCAGAGGCCCCATTGGCTAGAGCCTAATCGCTTGCCAAAGGAGGCTAAATCCTCATTCCCTAGTTTGGTCTCATGTAACAGAGCTAATTCTAAACTGTAAGAGGATAGGCATTGCTTGACTATCCTTTGTTTGTTAGGGGCAGTTAAGCCCCTAACATTCCATGAAACTACTTTCATGATGCCTTGGGAAGGAACTTCCCCTTTCTTGCATGAAACATGTTTGTGAGTTTAACCTGACCTTCCGCAGCACCATCATTAGTTCTTAGCTCCAATAAGGATTTCCAACCTCTCTTTTTGTAGAGATTGGCACAATCCAGAGTAGATTTGTCATCTTCCCAAAGTTTGATACCCAAGGTTTCATTTTCCTTGTTGTCTGAATCTTAAAAAATTTCCTCCATGTCTAAGACCATAGAGGGGGGGGAAAGCCCAAAATCTCTTTACTAAGCATTTTTTTTTGAAGATCGAGCTCATCCTTGTCTATTATTTTATCCAATAGTTTCTCCATTGTTTCCTCAGTAACTGAAACACATAAATAGTCAATAATGCAATTAACCTCTTCCTCTTTGCAGGCTTGATCCTCCTCTTGATTAGCCCTTTTTGATCTAATGGGGCCTTCCCTTAGATGGGGAGAGCCATTAGAGTTTCTCTGACCATCCAAACTAGTAACCTAATTAGAGGAAAGAGGAAGGGCTTCGTTCTCCCCACCCTTCCCATCCTTAGAAACCAGAGAAAGTTCTCCCTTCTTGACAAGGGGTATCTCTGGATAGGCAGTCCTGCCTAGCTTATCCAACGACAATTCATCAAGGGTGTGAAGAGAAGAGACAATCAACCAATCATCCCTACTCTGATATGATATAATCTCCCCCTCTTCTACTTCCTTAGGTTTCCTAGTTGGAAAAGAGATTCCGCTTGCTCCATATTGAGACTAATGTCTACCTCAGGAATCTTTCTAGGTTTTGATTGAGAGGAGGGGAATTCTAAGATTGAATCAGGAGCAGGGTCTAAATACAAAAACCCTTTATAAAATTCAAGGTAGATGAGGAAAGATGACACCCCAGTTCTAATTTCAATGGGTCTTAAATATTTAACACTAATATCCATATTAATTATCAATACACAGTTCAAATATTTCCTATTTTTATCACTAATCTCTATAAATTTACCCAACTGATTACCTATTTTCCTAATAATTTCTACATCCATTAATTCTACTGGTAGGTTAGGGATCATAACTGTTCTATCTAACTTAAAATATTTTAGTTTGTTTGGGTGAAAATCTGATTGCTATTCTAGAAAAATAAAATCAAAACCTTCAAAAGTTGGAGATTTACCTATTAATAATTCCTCCTTATGTCTCAAGTTTCCACAATCAATATACAAAAATTCCTCATTCAAGATAGCTATACTTACTATCCATTTGGAGGAACACTTGAACCAATCTGCAATAGCCTTTGATGGAATTCCAAGTCCCCTCCATCTAGAAAAAAAACCCAAAAGCCTTGCAATATTGTTGAATCCTCTTAACCAAATTGACATTAATCTCTAAAATATTTGGCAAATCTGAATTAGGGCTCATATTTGTGGCCGGCTCAGCCTCTGAGGGTTTAGGAGGCATCCAAAATTTCTTGCCCTTACCCTCAGAAGCCTTAGGTCTAATTTGAATACCAACCGCCCTTCTGCAATTCTTATTTCCTCTACTTCTAACATTTTTGGAATGAGATTTGACACGGGGAGCTGGTTTTATGAAACCTTCCTCAAGATACTGAAAATGGTTAAACCTATTGGAGATGACCGGCATAGTGCCTCCTTGGCAGTGGTTGTTTATTTTTCTATGCTTACCAATTCCAGCCATCAAAGGGTTTATCATAGCTGTGATGGACTTGAAAAGCACTGAGAGGGAGGGGGGGGTGAATCAGTGACACCAAAAACCAAACTACTTTAAACACTAACCAGTAGATGAACTTAACAAAGCTTTAAAAAAATGCATGTAATCCAAAATGATATAACAACTTCCACAAAAATAAAAGCATCCACCATAACAAAAGTGTTTTTACATGGAAAACCCAAATAGGTAAAAACCACAGTGAGATGGAACTCACAAGTTAACAATCTGCAATAATAAATAACTGACCAGTTAAGGTCTACAAAATGCTCTGCTAGGAGCGAATCTTGTTATAGATCCCAAATCTTGATTAGAACATTATACCCTATTAGGAGTACTACCCTGTTAGGAGTAACCTTTGTGGAGGATTTCAAAATCCAAACTAATGGATCACCTTGTTAGAGGATTTATACTTTGAAGCTTGTTAGAGCTTACCCAGTTAAGGGATTTGATTCTGTTGTAAGGATTAGAAAACAACAAGAATGGTTTGATCTATTTTGAGTAGCACAATACTTTCTTGATCAGATCCTTCTAAGCACATCCAACACTGCTCTTCAACACGCTCTTCATCTTAACACTTATCACTCTTCAACAAAAACTTTTACTCTTCATGCATACCATCATCTTAAAAAGATTTATTGAGATGTCAATATATAGATCTTTAGATTTCATATCGTCCTAAGGAAATCATGACACAATTTCCTAGGTGTAGTGTATCTAGACGAGTGATCATAACTCATCACAAAAATGACCGCCAAGTAGTCAGTGCTAATAACTCATCACAGAATAACCAAATACCGGTTGGAACAATCAATACCGGTTTGAATAAAACATATGAACCGTTGTCCTTGAATCTCTACTTGATCTCCATCTTTATCTTCATCTTGATTCTGAGTTAGTATAACCATAGGTTGTCTCATATGCACATATCAGTTGACACAAAGCACCAATTATGGGTTAACCACAATGTATACTAGTTGACATTCTAAACAATTGAAGTTACACCAGTAGTCAATATAATCATATGTGTGGGTGAGAGTGTTTCATCAATCACAACAAGTGATGAATACATTACAGTCATCATCAAGCGAACAATCTCCCCCTTTGGCATTGATGGCAACACTTAGAAAAAATTTATAGTAATACTGCTAAGTGTGCATACACAACAAATTTACACATATACTCATACTCCCCCTCAATGCATGCATAAATACAAAATTTTCAAAAACACACATACATATTTCTACTCCCTCTTTGACAACAATGCCAAATTGAAAAGATAAAATATATACATATATAGAAAATTTGTATCAAAGTGTTCAACATATATAACAATAACTTAAAAAAATAAAATCATGCATTAGCTTATCTCATAAAAATAGCATTGAAGCTATTCTTCATCTATGACAAAGAGTTTTCCCATGATTGTAGTATGTTTGCAGTATACTCGAATGTGGACATCAGCTGGGAATGGAATTGTTTTATTGAGTCCAGTGTGCAGGCTTTAGGAGTTGCAAGAATAGCTTATGCATTTGAGTAGGCTTTGTGAAGAATGTCTACTTGTGATGTGAGCAGAATTTTGAGTTTTTTGAGAGATCGAATTCTCTTTGCCTTTTCATTATTATAGTTGTCCAGTCTATTATGAAAATCATCTACATACTTGTTAAAGGCATGTATGGAATCCTAGAGTGGGACATATGCCTTGCATATCCTTTTCATTTATTGCTTTGTTTCAACTTGACTTTTTGAAATGTTAGAATAAAAGAAAGTAACATTGGAGGTAGAAGCAAAATACTTTCCTCCTATTTCAATAGCTTTACTCAACAGACTTTTATTGTGAGATAGAGCCATTTTACTACTATCAATATCCTTTGCTAGTTTATCTCCATATTTCTTCTTGTGGCTCTTTTCAACATACAGTTGAGCAGCATCTTCTAGTGACTTGATTTGATCAGATGCATCTGCAACTAACTGACCAAGTTTGCTAATGGGTGTAGAAAGATGTGCTATAGATGTTTTCGGTAGTAGACTAGACAAAATTTCTATTGCAGTTTGAATTGTCTCTGCTTCAACCCTTTTCTCTTTTAGTCTCTTCTTATGCACTCTAGATTGCATAACATTAGCAATCTTTATCATTTATGATGCACCCAAATTGTTCATATTGATTGGTCCTGAGATGCTTAGAGAATCATCATCATCATCTTTAAGTTGTTTCTTCTTTGTCGGTTCAGGGAATACAACCTTAATGATAGATTTCTCTGTATTCTTCTCCATTTCTTGTTGTGTGACAACAGTTTTAGTAGGATCCTTCTAAATTTCTTGAATGACCGGTGGAGATTGGGGTTTCTCTAGTTGTTCTATTGCTAGTGGATTGCCCACTTTTAGTTGTGTTTCCAGTTTCTCAACTAGTGTATCATGTACATTAGTGATTGTTGGGGGCTCCATATCTAGTGTAGAGTTGTCTCTAGATAGGTCCACTATGTTCGGAATATCAACATCAACAAGAATAATGGAATCATCCTTCTTCTTGAGAGGATAGACCTCATCAAGTTGAATAATCTCCTCATCCATTTCCAATCTATTAACATCATCAGGTACCTCTTTTGTATCCTTATTCTTAGAAGAATGGATGATTTCTTCCATCTTTTTTATTCCACGGGCTATCTGATGTGTCTCAATTTCAATAATTGCCCTTTTAACATTAAGAAGCTCCAATATTCTTGCTTTAAAAGCAAAATGTGCTTTGTACTGATCAACTAAAGCACCAATTCCATCTTTAGATAAACGAGGAAACTATTGTACAAATATTTCATGAATAATGTATTTTTCCAATTTTATAACATCCTCCCATTTATCTAAAATAATATTATACAAAGAGATTGAAATAACCTTTTCCAGATCATGTGGAAATATATTGTAATGACACAAATGAGTGATTACCTATTGAATCACTTTCTCTTTCTCATCTTTAGTGAAGGAATCAAAATATTCTTTAACATTGTCAAACCTATTCCTCCCTATTGTCTTCATTTTTCTTTCAAAATGGGTATCCTATTTGTAGGCATCTATATCAATAGGTGTAGCTACCTTTGGCACTACCTTTACCTTCTTGGATATTCTGTCGGTTTCTTTTTCTTTCTTTGGTTCTTCATCAGAATTCGTTCCCTCAGACTCTAGTTGCAAAATTAATTTCTTGCCTCTCTTCTTTGTCTCCTTCTTAGTATATGCTTTGGGTTCTGGTTCCTTTTTGGTTAGGACACTTCTATTAACCCTAGTACTCTTTGTTGATGGAGATGCTTCACCATACTTTTTATTCTTTCCTCTTGTACTTTTAATATGTATAGTACGAGTTTGTACAGATGCTTCTTGGACTGCCACAATGTCCAATTTTGCCTGCTTCTTGTCTATAGGTGATGCTAATAGGGTATTAGAATAATCAACTAGTAGATCATGGTTAACCTCATAACTCATGTCTTCCATTTCTTCTTCTCTTGGATGAATTGCTTGCATTAAGAAAAAGTCAGTGGTAATGGTGAAGATTATTTCCTTCTCACAGTGTTTTACCACTTCTTCCGGTAGCCTCATTCTCATACTCATCTTCTTTTGGAACTCATTGAAATACCTATTTAGGGCAGCATGGAAAGTATTCTTTACAACCTTGATGATGTTCTTGATTTGAGCCAAGACCAGTGAGTCCTTTGACCACTCAATGTCTCCAATCCCTAGTAAAAATTTCTGAATGTAAAAGAATAGACCGACTAACAACTGACCATACTTGAATTTCAGAATAATATCCTTCTTGATAGATTGAAAATTCAAAAACAATTATCTCCTGATAGCTTCACAGAGATCATATTATGCATTATCAACAATCATTTTGTGAGCTGTGTGAACTATAGCAGATGGAACACTCTTAAGTCTATTGGAGTAAAATACTTGGTAGCCTATCACCATTGCTGCTAATTTTACTACAGGGTCCTTAATGTTGTTAACAGAAAAAGAACGCCCATCAGATGTAGAACTGGTTAAACCAAAGACAGAATCCTTTAAAATTTTCCTTAGCTCAGGTACTTCACTGGTTGAGAAATAGCCAGTCACAGCCTAAATGGCTTCCTTTGTAATTGTGTGAGTCCTTTCTAAGTACATAGTTTTCTCCATGAACTATACTCAAAATTATTTTGATATGTGCTTCTTCAAAATCATCAAGAAAATAAGAGGCATTATGAAATCCCTTTTCAAAAATCCTAGCATACTGTGTCTTAATCTTGCAATTCTTAGCGCAAAGTGATTTCAACCGTGTGTAGATCTATAGAGACCCTAAGTCATCTAACTTGCAATCAACATAACTAGACAAATCACCTTTGATCAAAACTCCACTCAGAACTTGCAATAATGCATTACATGACACAAACTTATCTGCCTTTTGAGCTTCCATAGGCTCAGAAGTGATCATCAACCTCTCTATAGACTTTGAAGTAGATGCCATTCTAGATGAACATGATTCGAAGTTGTATGTTCAAAGAAATACCTTGCTTTGCACACATTGCCCCTTTTACTGGTTGAAATACCCAAGTGCACACCAGTTCGACCTTCTGCAACCTTAAATTCAACTTAATTTCACAAATCACAAAACAATTCGACAGTTTATAGGAAAACAATCTTTCTCAGCTTAGCATGCGCTCCAAATTTCTTTCTCAAATGCGTTATGGTAAAAATGACAAAGTAAAACTCTCTTCTATCCTTTTTACTTACTGCAATAAATTCTCACCTGTTAGGGTTACAAACCCTAATTTCACTGCTCAAGTGGAAAACTGGTTGATAACATGTTGACAAAAAGTTACAAAAATTTCATGTTTCAAAATTCTTTTGCCGCTCATTTTTCACAAGGGGTCTGAAGATGTTCTACCGTTAAAATCCTCTTAGCCATATTAAAAAGGCTTAAGTCACTGGTGCAGGGTTCTCTTCACTGAGTGAAGGAACAGTTTCTTCTTTAGGTGACTCATCACTTTTCTTCTTCCAAATTTGATTCATTTCCTCTCTAGTTTCTTCAACATTAACTTTCTGCTTTCCCTTCTAATCTTTAGAAGAGTTGACCAATTTGCTATTTCTAGATCTACATAATTTTGCTAAGTGCCCCGGTTTGTTACAGTGAGAACAGGACATATTAGATGATCTCCAAGGTCCTACATTTCCTCTTCCTATTCTGCTTCTTCAATTCATAGCCACATGACCAAAGTTATTACAGATGGTGCAAATAATATTTGTTACCTTTTCAATCTCAAAATGGACTAAACTGGTTGTCGTAGGATCTTTGTCAGTTCAGGTTTACCCGGCTATCAAAGTTCCTTATCCAGTCACCATTTGGTCTTGGATGCATGTGTGGTACATGATTGTTTGCTCCATATCTGCACTCAATAGATCTATGTCCATACATTCCACATGTAAAGCAATGACCATCAAACTTCTTGGACACATACCTAGCATTAGTATTGTAACTTGCATTTCTGTTAGGTTTGTCTCTATAAACATTTGCAGTGTGAGGTCAGGTTTATGGCAAACAAAGTAGACATGTTTAAAGACCTTCTGACCGGTAGGCTTATTGGTCATAGGAGCAGATTTGTTCTTAGGATTGTTGCTCTTTGTACCAGAGGATTCACCTTTTTCCGTTGTATGAAAACCAAGTCCAAAGATATCACCCTTCATTCTTTGTGATTGTATTTTTTCTTCCAGCATGGTAGAACTCTTGATGAACTTCTCCAATTTCTCATTGGCTTCAGTAAACTATTTTGTAAGATCTTCATTATGCTTTGACAGGTTCTCTTTCAGAGAGGATGCAAATTCAAGATCTAGCTGCAGATTCTCCTTTTCTTCTCTTTCAACAATCAAATGCTCATGCATAGTGGCAGTTTCCCATTTGTTCTTTGTAATCTCTTAATCTCTTTCCTTGATAAGATCTTCAACAGCTCTTTTGGCTTCCAGTTCCTGACTCATGTGGATAGTGAGACCTTCTAGCTCTCTCCTAAGATTCAGTTTCTCACCGTTTAACATTTCAACTTCCTTTGCTAAAGCATCAATATTGGCTTCATCTAAAGAACTATTATCAGATATCTCTAATAGTTTTTCAGTTGGGTCTCTCCTTTTGACTTGAGAAGCTTTCAATTTGACTCCTAGGTTTTCAAGCTCATTTTGGCTAGCTTCTAGCTCTCCAGCCATCTCAAAGTAGCTCATGTCTCCCATAGTGGTTTCAAGGCTCCCTTCTAAGCGATTAGGCTTCAAAGAAGTTAGGCTCTGATACAAATTGATGGACTTGAAAAGCACTGAGAGGGGGGATGAATCAGTAACACCATAAACCAAACTACTTTAAACACTAACTGGTAGATGAACTTAACAAAGACTTTAAACACAATGCATGTAATCCAAAATGATTTAAAATCATCCACAAAAATTAAAGCATTCACCATAACACAAGTGTTTATACTTGGAAAACCCAAATAGGTAAAAACCACGATGAGATGGAACTCACAAGTTAACTATCTACAGTAATAGATAATTGATCGGTTAAGGTCTACAAAATGCTCTGCTAGGAGAGAATCTTTTTAGAGATCCCAAATCTTGATTAGAAGCTTATACCTCGTTAGGAGTAACCTCAGTGGAGGATTTTAGAATCCAAACTAATGGATCAGCTTGTTAGAGGATTTATATATTGAAGCTTGTTAGAGCTTACCTGGTTAAGGGATTTGATTTTGTTGTAATGGTTAGAAAACAACAAGAATGGTTTGATCTATTCTGAGTAGCACAATACTTGCTTGATCAGATCCTTCTAAGCACATTCAACACTGCTCTTCAACAAAAACTTTTACTCTTCATGCATACCATCATCTTAAAAAGATTTACTGAGATGTCAATATATAGACATTCAGATTTCATATCGGCCTAAGGAAATCATGACACAATTTCCTCGGTGCAGTGTATCTGGACAAGTGATCATAACTCATCACAAAAATGACCGCCAAGTAAATTCGGTGTTGGTAACTCATCATAGAAATAACCAAATATTGGTTGGAACAATCAATACCGGTTTGAATAAAACATATGAACCGTTGTCCTTGAATTGTCGCTTGATCTCCATCTTTATCTTTATCTTTATCTTGATGTCGCCTTAGTATAACCACAGTTTGTCTCTTATGCACCTACCAATTGACACAAAGTACCGGTTAGGAATTAACCACAAGGTATACTGGTTGACAGTGTAGACAGTTTAAGTTACACCGGTAGTCAATATAATCATATGTGTGTGTGTGAGAGTGTTTCATCAATGACAACAAGTGATGAATACATTAAAATCATCATCAAGCCAACAAGCTGCCATGTGAAACATCCTAGGTTTCACGACTTGCCATTCTGAATTATCCTGAGGCTAGGGAGCCCTATACCCCGAGTTGCAGACCATTGGCGCATGTTTGGTTCATTTGGAAAACTACCTCTGTTGAACAAGGTCTAGAGATTTTCGCAGAGGAAATCGTGATGACAAATTCGCTTGGTTCATTCCCTTCATTTTTTCCCAATAAATATTTTTTGAAATAATATATATTAAATCTAATCAAAACATAAACATTATATGAGTAGATTCTTGAATTTGATCTCTACAAAAGGGTATTTTTTGTTTTTTCAATAAATTGAATTTACTTTTAGAATTTTGTTGCAGAAGTTAGAAGTTTTAGAAATTTGTTAGATTTGGTGATGTGGCTGCCACTTAGGACTTTCCGGCCGGAAGGGTTCCAACTGAAACACTTCCGGCGGGAAAGTTGGAGGCCGAAGTGACTGGTCATTTCACTGACCACACATCTTAAACCCCATATAAATAATGATTTTTTGTTTTGTTTTTTAAATATATAAAAATCAAGGAGCGCGAATTAATATAATTGATTTTTGAATTAGATCAATTTATTTTACAAATAAAAGCGACATTGTTGATATAAAGAAGTGAAAATTTCCATTCTTTTTGAAGATTTTGGTTGAAGGCTTCTACTTTTTTCAAGTATGTTATTTAAATTTTTTCCAATATGAGAAGGCATTTTCAAGTATGTTATATTAAACTAAATATTTTTTAGATTTTATTAAACCTTATTTTTTGGATGCGTATAATTTTTTAAATAAAAAATTATATTGAAATGTTGTTTACCTTTTATTTGTGGATTCATTTATGTAATTGTTTCTTGAAAAACAAATTTTAATTGTCATGATCTATGATTTATTTCTTATATGATATATATGTGTTTGTGTGTTTAGGTTGTCAATTAAAATTGAATCTAAATATTTTATGCAATGGGGTATAAGAGGACTAGATCAAGGTTGTATGATAAAAAAGGCGATGATAAAAGGAAAGGTCAAATAAAACGTAGTCAACAACAATTCATTGATGTTCAAGATCAACCTATTCAAGAAACAACAACTCATGTACAAGATCAAATTGGTACATAATGGTCAAGTTTGAAATTGTTCTTAGGTATGAAAAATTTGATGGAAATGGAAGAAGATAGTCTTTTCAATGAAATTCCTTCTAAAGATATGGTACCTAAAAGCACAATAAAATTGCATTGTAAGAAAATGTGGGATGATTATTTTGAAAATAAGTATATTATTGGAAGGGCACAATTATTTGCTAATTTATTTAGGAAAATAGAAATGACCCCTGTTTTGGAGTTGTTGGGTGTTGATAATAAGAAAAAATGACGTGATGCATAAGTAAAAGATACTACAATTGAAAATATACAAGAACAATTGAAATGTATTGACAACACAAGTCGAGCTTGTGAATTAAGTGTTGCATGTAGAGCATTGATCACTATGATTTCTAGTAAGAAATTGTCTCTTAAAAAACAAGTTCACGCAATTTCTCAATTAATGCAGATATCTAAAAGAAATGTTCAAAGATATATTAGGAAAAGAAATATGTTAGATGAAAATGGAAAAAAATAGGTAAATATCTGTAGGGTTCGTCAAAAAGACAGAATTTATGAAGATGTAAAAAAATAGGTCATTGATTATTCATGGACCAACCCCTCTTATGTTTCTTCAAATAGAAGGGACACTATACAAATGATAGATGAAGATGGTACAAAAATTTCAAATACAAAAAATTTTCTAGATACAACACAAAGTGAACGGTTTCAAGCATTCAACCAAGAATTTTTAGATGTTAAGATTAGTCAAAGGATGTTTCAGAGATTGTGTCCTTGCTTTGTATGCATAAACAAGGTACTTGAAACTTATTGTTGTCGAAATCATGTTGAGTTTCATCTATACTTGCAATCATATAAAAAATTCATGGCAAAAATTAATCGAAATCTAGTCATTCCTACAAGTACAACACAATTTGTGAAATCTATTTTATGTGATAAATTAGAAGATTCAGATGAGTTCAAAATACAGTTTATTAAAGGCACATGTATTGATTGTGGAGATTTGAGTAAGTTTTTTTTGCAAACTGAGAATATTGATATTACAATGCAAGTTATGTGGAAGAGATTTGAATATGAGACATATCAGACTAAGTCAGGAGCTGAATCCAAAAAAATTGTGTTGAAAGAGAGTAAATTGCCCTACATTCAGTTTATGACTAGATTTCGTAGTATCATATATCCACATATCCAACATTGTCATGGTGCAAGATGGCAAGCTAAACAGTTTCATGAGTCAAAGAATTGTTTTCCACTAGGTTGTATTCCTTCAATTGTAGATTTGCCCGATAACTATACATTCAATCCTCCCAAAGAAATACAAAGTCAATATTATCATTCTGAGCAAGTTGCAATATTTGTACAAGTTTTCTATAGACATGCACAATTTCAAGTGGATAGCATAGAGAGTGCTGAAAATGAACACATTATCATCAAGGAGGTTCATTTCTATATCAGTGATGATACATGTCATGATAGAAGCTATGTAGCACATTGTTTTGGAATATTTTTTGAATATATTAGAGAATGTGGGATAACTTGATCACAACATTGGATTTGGTCAAATGAATGTGCCAATAAGTTTTCTTCTGAAATTATTTTTAAATTTGGAAATTTGGTTTGATTTTAACACCAAGTACATATATATATGTGTAACTATTCATGTCAGGACAACTTAAGTCTACAAAAGATTTTAACTCGCTATCCTTACAACATGCTCAACGTAGCATAATTTTTTTGTGGAACTTCTTTGAGAGTGGACATGAATAAGGAGAGCATGATGGAGCAGGTGCATATGTGAAGCATGCACTTCGCCAACATAAACTTGTAGGTACATTCTCTTCATTTACTTTAATTTTTAATTTATCTTTATATCAAGAAATTTAAATATATATGGGAAAATTCACTTTTCTAAAATGATCTATCTTGTGTACAGGTAACACCATACATAATTCAAATGAAGTTGTTGAATGGTGCAAACATCATTTTGCTAGTTGTGATACAACATACAACACTTGCATTATTTTTGGGAAGTTAAAGGTATTTATTCTTGTGTTTGAAAATTATTTTAAAATTCAATATGAAATAATGAAAAGTAAATAAAATTAATTTTGTTGAATTGTGAGTTTAAGTATGCACATTTATTTTAAATCTATGTATTGAACTAGAAATATAAATGTCTGTTTCTAAATTCATAAATTTGTTTAATAGGTATTGATTGATCAAATCTTTATAATTGTCGAACAATTAATGGTATTAGAAGTTTACATCAGGTCATGACTATGGGACATAGCAAGCTTCTTTTTATTCTTGTAAGAGAAAAATCAGGCTTTTATGTTGATTGCATTGAGAACAACACAAATAATCAATGTGAGAACATTGGAGATGGATATGTTTTACAATGGGAAATGAAACAGTTAGTCACAATGCCTCATGAAGATAGTGACATTACTGATATTCATGATCCTATATATTCAATTGATTATGAACATGTTTCTGATTTAGTTGTTACAAGTGTGTGTGTGCATTTATTTAAAATATGTACATTATTAAAAAAAAAATTCTTATTTATTTTATTGTTCAAATAATTTATGTTAATTTTGTTTGAAATATATGTGGTCTATATAGGTGATATTTTTGCAGTGGTTGTTGATCCTAAAAATACTAGAGGTGTTGATTATTATCTACTGAGATGCACAACACCAAAATGCAAGTTATTAGAATCAGTCACCAATGGTAATGGACAACAATATCCCGTCAGTTCATTTGTTGTTGCAGGCACTTTTTTATCAGCAAATAAAGACAGATAAAAATGGTGTAACATTTATTGATTATATGCCAGGCCAAAAATTTCTACACTATAGTCACTTAGTAATAGCGATAGGATTTCATTTGGAGACATTGTCAAAAAGAGGACCTATGGCAACCAAAAGTGGAGGTTTCCTATTAGAGATCATGAAAAAATCTTAGAGATTATAAAAGATAGGGAGGATCCATATTATATGTACCAGGAGCTTTAAGTTAACTTGTCATGTTTGAATTTTTTATATTAGATAGGTTGTACTTCGATGAACTCATTTTTTCTAGGACGGGAACATATGTATCTATCTATATATAGACATGCACATTTGTTTGGATAGTGTGGATGGTTATATATTATATATATTTCATATGGACATTTAATTTTGTGGATGCATGTTGAATTTATATGTATGTATGGATTTGAATTTTTTATGTGCATGTACGTGTATAGATTCATTTATATGTGGTCTTAAAAGGGACCTCTTAAGGGGTCTTAAGGGGATTTATGCAATGGGGTCATAGTGCATGTGTTTTGGGGATGCATAAATTGTTAAAGAGAAAATTGTGCATTGAATTTTTGTTTGTACTTAAACATATTTTGTGGAGGCATTTAATTTGTATGTATGTATGGATTTGAATCTCTATGTCTATGTATGTGTATAGATTCATAATTTCTTTTATATTTACATGTATGGATTAATTTATATGTGGTTTTAAGGAGTCTTAAGGGGTCTTAAGGGCATTTAAGGGGTCTTAAGGGGATTTATGCAATGGGGTCATAGTGCATGTACATAGTTACACCTAGATCATAGTGCACATGTGAATCACCTATAAAACATCTTTATGTATGTATACATATATGGATTCATTTTTATTTACATGTATGTATGGATTTGAATTTTTATGTGTATGTATGTGTATAGATTCAAATTTATATTTACACGCATGGATTCATTTATATGTGTTCTTAAGGGGTCTTAAGGGGATTTATGTATGTGTTAATCACCTATAAATCATCTTTATGTATGTATGGAATTGAATTTTTATGTGTATGTATGTGTATTGATTCAAATTTTTGTATGGATAAATTTATATTTATACATGTATGGATTCATTTAATTATGTTGTCTTAAGGGGATATTTGTAATGTGGTCATAGTGCATGTTCATAGTTACACCTAGATTGAATAGTGCATGTGTGAATCGCCTATTTAAATCATCTTTACATGTATGTATACATGTATCGATTCATTTATATATGTTGCCTTAAGGGGATATTTGCGTTGGAGATATTTACATCTATGAATTTATTTTTATTTAAACATCTATGGATTAATGCATTTTTTATGATCTTCTATCTATTTCAATGTAACTTTAATATATTTAATTATGTACCTTGATTATATTCATCATGCTTAATGTAAAATCAATTTGTATATAATTACACCAAGTAAGTATATTCAACATGCTTTTAATTCATGTAAAATTAATGTATTTAATTACACCTTAAGTAGTTAATTAATTTGCAAAATTAATACATATTTAATTACACCGTAACTATATTAATTTGTTTTTGAATAAAGGGGTAAATACTTTATTGAAGAACAAAATCAAGAATTACAAGAGAACCAGAGTCTCAATGCCCCATGAGCGAACCACAAGCCCAACCTAAGAGAGAACTAGAGTCTCCACGCCCCAAGGGGGAACCACAAGCCCAACCCAAGATCAGTCGGCTTCGTAACTATCCATATCCTCAGCAAATATCTTATGTAGGTCCTGATAGTACTCCAGGGAGAGTTGCTCCCAACCTTCAACTTTCCAATCATCATCATGTTCTAAGGCCCACACAGCCAAAAAATCAGCCGCTTTATTCCATTCATGAGGAATGTGGATGAAAGACACCTTCTCCATCATAGAACTAATTTTAAGAATTTGGTGAAGGATCCTTGCCAATTTCCAATGAATCCCACTCACCTTTTGCTCAATCAACAAGTTAACACACACCAAGGTGGGAGACATCTCCTGCAGACCCAACCTACTCACAATATCAACCTCTCTTCTATCCAGAGGAAAATTCACCGCACATTTAGCTTCCACCATCTCTCGAATCATACCAATGATTCTATTTCATAATTACTGAATGAACAACCTGACCTCCCTAAATATCCTCCTATTCCTCTCCAGCTAGATTTTCCATAGTATGAAAATAGGCCCAATATGCCAGACAGTCTAGAGAAAAGAGGACAAGATAGGAGGCCTGCCCAAACTGCTCCAAAAATCCATGAAAGAATCCATGTGAACACAAGGATTCTTCTACACCCCTCACCAATAATGCCAATTAGGAGAAAGAAAGGGCCTCCTCCCCATTACCACACAAAACACAGATGGAAGGCCCAAGGAATCTCAGCTTACAAATGTTGTCCCAAGTTAGACATCTATTCAAACCCAAAGTCTAAGTGAAACAGTTACACTTCGGCCAAGAAAAAATATTCCACACATGTTTCCAACAAAGAACATCCCTCCCCTCCAATCTTCGAGACAATAGCTCATAGTAACCACTAACCACAGTAAAAACACCATTATGATTGGGGGACCAAGCAAGTTTATCCCTACCCTTAAGGGAGCTATAGTGTCTACTTGCCAAAATGCCATACAACTTAGCACACTCTTCATCCATACCATCAATCGATCATTCATTAGGATTCTTCCACTGCTCCAATGCCAAATGCCCACACCTATAAACAACCTTAAAGTCACTCACCCTAGACCACCCTGCCTCAAGGAACCTCAGGCTAAGACTCCCAAGGTTGGTAAACTGATCAAGGATGGGGGGATACCCATCCCAAGAGTCAAACCAGAAAAGAACCTCTTCCCCCCTCTTACATATCCAAAAAAATCCTTCCTTTATAAGATAATCCCCTTTCTTAAGAGTACTCGAAATCGAATAACCTCTTTCCTCAAGTGGATATCTTGGTATTTCCTCCTTCAGGATCATCTGCATGTATTTGTAGGCTAAAATACTAGCCCAGCCTCGATGGTGTTCAACACACCACCTCCAGTATACTTTAGCTGCAAGAGCCTCCCCAAATAAAACAGACTACCTTAAGACAAGCCCACCTAACTGCTTCAGGCTACATACATAGTCCCAATTGAAAAGACACTATTTGTAGGAGGACAGGTTGCCTGCCCATAAGAATTGCCTTGCCAAAGAGTCCAATCCCTTCAGGAACCAAATAGGTGCCACTTGGAGCATACACCGATAAATCGAAAGAGCCTGAACCACCGACTGGATCAGTTGAAACCTCCCAGTATAGGATAACCATCTGTGTGTCCAACGTTCAACCTTCATGTGAAATTTGTCCAAGATACCCTGCCACGAATCCCTACAAGGATTACCAGTAGAGATAGGAATACCCAGGTAAGTAAAGGGAATCAAATCGACCTAGAATTTTAGGATATGAGCAATCCTCCTCTGAATATTTCCAGTTATGTTGAATAAGAGAATGGAAGATTTATCCTTATTGATCAACTAGCCTGAAGCGACAAGATAAACATCCAAAATTTTGCGCAGATTTGAAGCTTCTCTAAACCGAGCTAATCCCATCAGGGTCATGTCATCAACAAACTGCAAATGGGACTGAGGATGCAAGTCATTTCCCCAATTCCAACCTTGAATAATACTTAGACCCACATTATGCTTAATCAACCTCCCCAGACCCTCAACCAGAAGAATGAGTAAGTACGAGTAGAGGGGGTCCCCTTGGTGAAGACCCCTAGAAGCACCAAACAACTCAGTATGATCTCCATTGATTAGCACAGAGAAGGAGGTAGACATAACACAACTCATTAGAAATTCACTCCATTCATCAGCAAAGCCAAAGGCCCTAAGGATCTTCTATAGAAAGGACCAATGGACTCTATCATAAGCCTTAGCCATATCTATCCTAATAAACATAGCTTTTCCCTTAGAAGCTGCCATACAATGAATGGCCTTAGTAGCAATGACCACACCATCCAGCATTTGGCGACCTTCTATAAACCCACTCTACTCCTCTGAGATGACATTGCCAAGATAGTTCTTCAACTTCTCCGCTATCAACTTAGAAATGGTCTTATAGATCACATTACAAAGAGAGATAGGGTGGAACTAGCTTAACTAGTTAGCCCCATCACACTTGGGGATTAGTGCAATGAAAGTCACATTCAAAGCATGAAGAATCTTCTTATTCTTTTGATACTCTTGGACCACCTCCAATAAGTCCAATTTGATAATATCCCAAAATTCTTGAAAGAAATCAACCAGGAACCCATCTGGACCAAGGGCTTTTCCTTTCGTCATGAGAAAAACAATCCTCTCAAGTTCTTCTAGTAAAATAGGACCCATAAGCTACTCATTCATCTCCCTAGTAAATAGAGAAGGAATACAAGCAAGAATTTGATTCTCCTCTTCTGATTACCCTTGAGAATCCTCGCTAAAGAGGGACCATAAATACTATAAATCCTCCCTAGAGATCTCCTGCAAGGATAAACACTGCTCGCCTATATCATTGACTAGAACAGGAATATAATTGTCATGTCTTCTTTCTTTCACTTAATTGAAGAAGAACGTAGTATTCTTGTCCCCCACTTGAAGCCAATTAATATGGGCTCTCTATTTCCAATAGATTTCCTCCCTCAGCTCCCATTCCTCTAAATCCTTGACTGCCCTATCTTCCTCCCTAAGAAAGGCTTCAGACAAACCATGCTCTCTTATTTCCTTAGTAATGTCATTCAACACTATTTGAGAAACTTTCTTTGCATGAAAAATATTCCTGAAACACTGGCGGTTCCACCATTTAAGTTGAACCTTAACAAATTCCAGTTGCTTGGAAAAGGTGTACATAGTAGTGCCAAAGGCTGGCCTCCCTTTCCTCCACCACTCCAGAACATGATCCTGCAAAGAAGGATCCTGCAACCACATAAGCTGGAATTTGAATGAAGGAGTGTGAGTGACCCAAGCAGAAGAAGACACCAACTTTATGGGCCCATGATCTAACCCTCTCTAGTCAAGAATCTTTGAATATGTGGACCATCCCCCACCAACCTAAAAAATAGAAAGTAGAAAGCATTCCAACCTCTCTGCAATCCAATACTCCCCTACCCTTCTATTGTTCCAAGTGAATAGACCATTACCAGGCTTAACATCAACAAGATGCAATGAAGATATATTGTCCCAAAGAAGGAAAGAAGAAGGTTCCAAGCACATAATGCCACCCTTCTTCTCACACAACTCTAAAATGGCATTGAAATCTCCCACCATAATCTAGGGATGAAAAGGGAAAAGACATCGATTAAAAGAAATGTGAAACCATAAATTATTCTTACGCTGAAGATCGGTGGGGGCATAAATGTTAGTAAACAAGATATATTCCCCAGTCTCAAGACTAGAGGCAACCCTGAACAAAGAAGATCTGGAAGCAACCCACCAAATTGGATGAAGTCTTGAGGGGTTCCAAAGGTAGGCCACCCCTCTAGAGGAGACAACTGCCCCAATACACTGACACTCACCTTGCCCGCAAAGCTTTGACACCACACCCATCATACTTTCCACATAAAGTTTAGTTTCTTGCAAGAACATGACATCAGGTGAATGACTCCTAATCAATTCCCAAATAGATTTTTGTCTAGGGCCACTGTTCAAGACCCTCACATTCCATGATAGCATAATCATTTTGGAGGAGTGGAAAAGTGAGGATCCAGAGTCTTTACTGGCCCTGACTCAACCAAATTCTCCCTCATCAATTTGATGTTATCTAAATCCTTCTTTTTGCCAACCTTTGAATTCTTCTTTGAAGCACCTTTCTTAATATCTTTCTGATGAATACCTAGGTGTACGGAGGTATTATTACTTTTGACCCCAGCAGGTTCTGATTTCTGAGCTTTCGGAGAACCCTCCCCCTAGCCAATGCCACTTCCGCACTATAAGTGGATCCCAACTGGACCACTATTGGCTGATCCATCTCCATTTGTTGGCTTCCAACCACTTGCAAAGCTTGGGTAGAGTCCCCGATTACAATTTTCAGAACCACCCCTGATGCACCTTGATCCAAAGGGATTAACCATGGATTCACTTCCTGTTGGCTCAGGTCATCCAAGGCTTTGACTCTATTGAAGGTATCCTCCTCTTGTCTCTCTTGCAAGGACCTCTTTTTTCCTTGATTCCTATTCTTTGACTTAACCAAGAGAAAACCAACATCACCCACTACCTCGTTTGACATAGCAACTTTTCCTTTATCAACCCCATCTAGGTTATGGGTCGACTGCTGAGGTTGGTGCACCACCGGTTTATACCTAGGGCACTTGCACTGTAAATGACTATACTCATGAAATAGATGGCATAGAAATGGTAAAGTGTCATAATCCAACTATTGAACCCAAGAATAAGAGCCCACACACATATCTATAGCATCTGGCAAAGGTTTACTAAGATCAATTTAAACACAGATACGAGTAAAATTCATTACCTTTCTCCCCAAGGTTTGTATTGAAGATCCCACTGGCTTCCCAAATAGTGAGGCAAGCATCCACAACACATCCTCCCAGAAGCATTCCACTGAAAAACACGGTAAATGAACCCACACTAGAATCCTATTTGGGAGTTCCTCCGAAGGGTTAAACTCCACATGCCAAGGTTTGATGAACAACCCCAACTGGTTGTAAAAACATAAGCCTCCTTCAAAAACCCTATTGTGATCCTCCATGCAGTTGAAAGTAACCATGAAGTAGTTGTTTGCCAATAGCATAATCTCCATTTCCTCGTCCGGTGCCCAAGTCCTCTGCACCCATTTTTCCAAAAATTGCAAGGAAACCCTCATCCCCAAAAACTTGCAATATAGCAAGTGTTTTGAAAAGTATTCAACATCTTCAGCTATCATCTCTAGAGGAATAACTAACCTCGGCCTCTCACTGCATCCCTCCAGACAACCATTAATCTTCATAATCCGAGAGCTAGCAGCACCACCTGACCTTGAATCTAAGGCAAAAAATTTATTATTAAAAGTCTTAATACTTTGGGATGGGGATTTTGAACCCATTGCAATACGAAAATCCATGGCGGGAGGTGCCTTCAAGGCTTCTCACCCAATACTTGACATTGGACCTCACATAATAAAAAACCCACAACCCAAAGGGGACAAGCAAGGAAATCCAACAACGAAGAGCCTACCCCTCCCAAGCACCACCAAAAGGTAGAGTTGACCGTAGCCCCTACCCCATTGGCTAAGTACGGGCCTGTGGAGAACCTCGAACCCCAACCATGCACTGCACAACCCCCCTCGTACAGACCACCGCTCAACCACCAACACCTACAACTCCTCCCCTCCCTGCACAAACCCTTACTACCCTCCCCCGATGCACCAATAGGAAACACCCACCCACAATCTAGGGCATCGGTTCCCTATGTCAACATCCTATATTATCCCTCGTGCATAACTCCATCTCCAAAAAATCGAGCCAATCTATAAGTATATTAATTACACCATACTTTCATAATTTGAAAATTATAAGTTCATGATTGTTAAAAATGTTTAAAATGCAAACAACTTTAATAAGTATATATATATAACATTTAATTTTTCAAAAATGTAAGATATAAAACACAAAGTAGTATGAAATGTCTAGGTCTATAACACATACATATATGCACATATCATGTTCTAAAATATACATCCAGAAAATGTCAAGCTAAGAAAATAAATATATATAAAATATGTCTATTACAATGTCTAGAAAATGTGTGCACATGCACATTTATAAACAATGGGTCAGTCAGGGCCCTGTCCTGAACCATGTCCTGAGCCCTAGGCCCACAATAGAGTACACATGAACTCATAAATTAAACATTCATATTAGTAAATTTTTAAGAATTATATTTATCTATCTAGTCAAATTTGAAACATTCATACATACAATTTATCTAATATAATTTGAAACATAGATTAAGAACATACATGTTCACATGTTCTAGATAAACATACCTCATGGTCTCTAACATCTCCACCACATGCATGTAGGACTCTAGAATATTTATGTGATGAAGAGCTCAACCTGTGTGATAGTAACTCATCCTGCAATGTTGAATGTTTGTTAGATATAAATAGCTTGAAATTAAGATAAATATCTATCCCTTTAAATAGAACTTAAAAAAAACAATTAATTTAAAGCTATATATACTTGTGTCTCCCAATGAACAGGGTCAGTTGTAGTGTGCAAATCTCCATACATGTATCCTAAAAAAATTTCCTATAGGTCATAAATTATAATTAAAAAATTTAAAAATTAAACATCTACAATCAAGTAAAGATGGTTTTTAAATTATAATTAATTTTTCAAAAATCATACCTGATTTCAGCATCTAATGCTCGTCTGATCCTATTGATATCATTATCATGCAAGGAGCCCATTGCAGCATCATCCTCAATGTCTCACTCCATAAGTAGACTACTGTACAACCCCTGAACTCTAGTACCAAGTGTTGTGCGATCAATGGATGTATGAATAGGAGGAAGAGGTGTATCCTAGGCAACTAATGTATGTTGGGAAGGGGCAGTAGGATGTGCATCAGCAACACATCAAGAATCTGTAGGCTCACCACACTGGCTACAAGCAGCCAGTCTACCAAGAACATGCCTAACATATGGTGAGGCCTCCTCTAGAGAGATCCCATGCTCCATAGAAATAACCTGATATGCATCCAAGAGATCACTGGACATACATGCGCTCATCTGTCGTAAAATATCTATCTCACGTATGCGTGCAGCATCCATCAGTGATTGTATGTCTACTTGAGCATAGGGATCGTAACTCGCTGATGCATTATCAACTGTAGGAATCCTAGTATGAGAGTGTAACAAATATCTACCCACATGATCTAATGTCATCTTGTCAACCTGTGTGGCTATGGTTGCAATACTAGAAAAAATAGAGTGTCGAGTGTCATCTGGTGCACTATCTGCTACACATGCCAATTGCAAACATTTTGGAAAAACCAAAACATTTGGACCAATCAATTCCTGCCTATTAGCGGGCTGTGGTGCATTAGGTCTTTTAAAATTATCTAAAAATTTTCCTCTCCCCTACTTAGCATGTGCAAGAAAATATGTGTAGATAACATTGTAACCCAAATGGAAATCTGCAAACAATTATTTGTAGAAATAAAGGGGCAACTCATCCTTTTGGGGCCACATATGATGAATGGCCAACCATCTAGGATATATAAATGGTGCCACTAGTACCTATGTGCACCTGGTAGGCATATAACCCTTCACCCTACCCATAGACTGATAATGAGTGAACATGGTCTTCACATCAATTGTAAAAACCTTATCCATGATTGTTTCCCATTTTATGGTAGCACGAACACTATGTGAAAAAGAACTGTAGAATAAAGTAGTGTTAATCTCATTATATGGATTATAAGTGTCAACTATGTCAATCATATGACGTAGATTATCTCTAATGATCTCTCCCCTTATTTATATGGTTAGGGGTGTTTTCCAATGTGTTGTTCAAGTGATCTAGAACACATTGTAATGCATGTGCTATTTGATCATAAATATGTTTCCTATCCTCGGGAGTTCTTGCAGACCTATGTGATGTATGCTTACTCCCTCCCGGATTAACACTGGGCTCAGATCCAGTTTTATGTGAAGTAGGCTAATAACACATGATGATAATAAAAAATGTATAAATATACCTGCATGTGCATGTATGTACATATGTATTAAAATTTATATTTAAAAAAATTGTTCTTACAAATATAAACAACAATTAAACATAATTTAAATTTTTAATATAAAAAATTGTAGAACAAAATAAAGTGCAATTTTTCAAAAAATACACATGTCTAATTTACATATATTTTCATCATTTTAAACATATTTAAACATATATAAATAGATATTAAAATAAATTTATAGATAAACATACATTTTCATCATTTTAAGTTAATATGAACATATAAAGATATAAAAAGAAATTTAAATACATAGACATGTATTTTCATTATTTTAAACATATTTAAGTTAATAAAAAAAGATATAAAAGATATTTAAAAACATAAAAAATAAATATTTAAAAGAATGTGTGACCCCTTAGGACCACATATGAACACTTAGAACACTATTGGGTCCTATGGGGTCAAATTCAGTCTTAAGGGATACATTATACACAATACGATTCTATAAGGGGTCATATGTGTTCTTAAGGAGTCACATGTGTGTTAGAACACATGTGTGACCCATTAAGACCACATATGACCCCTTAGGACACTATTGGGTCCTCCGGGTTCAAATTGGGTCCTAAGGGGTATATTATATACACTAGGATGCTATAAGGGGTCGTATGTTGTCCTAAGGGGTCACGTATGTGTTAGACCACATGCGTGATCCCTTAGGACCACATATGAACCCTAAGAACACTATTGGGTCCTATGGGGTCAAATTGGGTCCTAAGGGGTACATTATACACACTAGGATTCTATAAGGGGTCATAGGTGGTTCTAAGGGGTCACACATTTTTTTCTAACACATGCATGACCCATTAGGACAACCTATGACCCCTTATAGCATCCTAGTGTATATATTATGCATAGTATTGGGTCCTAACGGGTACATTATACACACTAGGATTCTATAAGATATCATATGTGGTCCTAATGGGATAGACATTAATATGCGTATTCCCCCTTAGGACCACATATGACCCCTTAGGAAACTATTGGGTTGTATGGGGTCAAATTGGATTCTAAAGAGTACATTATACACACTAGAATGTTATAAGGGGTCATATGTAGTCCTAAGGGGTCACACATGTGTTAGAAAACTTGTGTGAAACCTTAGGACCACACATGACCCTTTAGGACACTATTGGGTCCTATGGGGTCAAATTGGGTGCTAATGGGTACATTTTACACACTAGTATGTTATAAGGGGCCATTTGTGTTGCTAAGGGGTCAAGCATGTATTACAACACATGTGTGACCCCTTAGGATCACACATGACCCCTTATGACACTATGTTAGGATTCCCAAAGATATTGAGAGGGGGGGGTGAAACATTATCTGACTGGTTAATGCATTTTCTGAACTTCTTATATGAAAAGAATTTCAAAACTATGTACCGGTAAACCAAAATTAATGCAATAAATAAGAACAATAAGCACAACATGAAAAACACACCATAACACAATATTTTAATGAGGAAACCCGATGTGGGAAAAACCTCGGTGGGATTTGTGACCCACAATATTCGCTTACTGGCCAATAAGAGAATATTACTATTACAATAGGGGCTTGCACATGCAGAAAAGCTAACTGCCTAAAGCTCACTGCTTATGTACAAAAGAGAAGTCTCACTAACTTATAAAAGTGGATTATGAAAATCCAATGTCATGTACTACTACAAAAGGGCATATGATATGCCAGATCCAGTACCGGTTTAAGCTCTGCAACTTCCGAAACCTTATTCCTAATTTTGCCTTAATATTCGTACATTAGGTCTGCAATAATCTAACCATTTCCACTTTATATATCCTACTTACAAATGTTCTCTAAGATCTCATACTTATATATGAGCCTTATTACAATATGCCTTGTCGGCTTACAAAAAGATTTTACAATTAAATACAAAATATAATTAAACAAAATTCCCATTGGCGATGGTGCCGGTAATCAATCTTTTGGTGTCAATGAACTGTATGTCGGTGTAGAGTCTACTGGTGTCGGTGCCTGTCGATATCATATGATTGTAAGGTTGCCATCAATGACAATACCTTCAATCACCTACAATTTCTCATTGGAGTGTCCATTTTCCAACAATCTCCCCCTTTGGCATTGACGACAACACTCATGAGAAAAATCCAAAAAGTGTCCAAAAAAACTTGTCCAAAAGAATCTACCAAAATGTCTTATCAAAACCGTGTTATAAAAATGTGTGCTCCCTCTGAGTTGATGATGTCCCTGCTAATCATTTTTCTCATCTCCACTACTCCCCCTTTGGCATCAATGACAAAGGTTGTCATTCACTGTCAATGTAGTGTGGTTCATGCCTAGATCCTTGTAACTAGTGGGTTACAATTTGATAAATGTATGCCAATGCAAAGTTTTGACTATTGTTGAACCTTTCGTTTTCCTTGAACGTCGCTTCTATTCTCTGAATTATACTAGTTAGTAGGTGCATTTTCTCTTCCGATGTCTTAAGTCCTAGAACCAGAGCCTCAGAGATTTATTTTCTCAAAGAAATGAGGTAATCCTATTTAGGGCCTATTGATGCCCAAAACCACAGATTGGAAAACCCAAAGACTAGCCAACTCCTTAGGAAATCCAATCAGCCTTGGCCAATGAATAGGGATGATCAAAGACCAAATCCCTCTGTACTTCAGGCTCCACAAGACCTAGGTGGGTGTACCCTTCCCTCTCAAGCACAAAAGAGTTATTTAAATGTGAATTTAAGCCTCTAAGCAAGTTTACATAACTAGCAAATTAGTGTTCTGCAACTATGCTATATCATGTGCTTTAGCTGAATACTTTGAAAATTGAAAACTGAATATGAATAAAAGTGTATGTTAAAGATATTGTATATTCAAAATAAAATGCTTTCAGGACTTTAGTGAAATCTACAAGGATTAGATCAAATAGGATATGGATGAATGTTTCTCTATAAGGACCTTATGCATACAAATCAAAATATCAGAAATAAATGACAGACCAGTGCCTCTATCTAGGAATATACATGATACTTTGTGGACAAATAATTCAACTAAACTCTTGAGACAGTTTTCAGGCAACTTGTAACACAAGACTATCAATACAGAGGTTCCATTAAGTGCTATAAGAACATGAAGAAGAAGATCTTATATTCAATTATAACAACTTGTGGTGGCACACTGTATTAAACCCTTTATCAGATTTATCAAGAGGACAAAATGAAATTCATCAACACAAAAGTATACATGAATTCTGGAATTGAAACAGTGAATCCTGTATATTAATTTTTGAAGAGTGAATGCATACAATAGCTACACTTATAGATACTACATTACACAGTGATTGCTCAAAATGATACTTCCATTCCTACAGACTTCTCCAATACAGACATCTCATTGGGCCCTACTGGCAGCCTCATGGATTGTGAATTGTCTTCTTGTTTTTAATTGAAAGAGACTCCCTATAAATACCTGATCCAAAAGACATATGTGAAAAGACACACCCTTTCGCATACAGGAGGGAGTTACAGACAGTTGTTTTTCCAAAGGACACACCCTTTGGTTTATAGAGATAATTACATTTGAATCCCTAAAATACACACTAAATAAAGCTTTAATAATATATCCTTTATCCTCCGCTTTGATAATACTTCCCGTAAATATTCAATATCTCCTACACATAAAATAAACCAATCAAATCCCTTATTAATTAAAGATTAAATATATTCCACTTTAGATTAGGCAATAATCATTTTACCCTATGTAAAATACTTATTTACAATAATTCACTTAAATCAAAGTATTAAACACTTGTAAATATTTATTCCAGTAATAGTTTTTATTAAATAACATAAGGTAAAAGATTTTGTATGGTAAGTAAAAGAAAATACTTCCCTTCCCATAATGTTACAATACTTTCTCACCTTTTTGTAATCTTTAATTTGGGTGGGAAATATTATATATCTTTAATTTGGGTGGGAAATATTATATCACATGAAATAACCTTTGCAAAAAGCAATCAAGCATTAAATGACTCACCCTAATGAATATGTTCAAATTATTTACCTAGGGTGAAAATAATATTAAGAGAATATAAAATGACATATAGTAATATATCAAACCCTATTTAGGTCATCCAATACCACATATATTTTCCCTTTTGATAAAAAATATTACAATTATAATTTCTTAAAATGTTATCTTGGATGAAGAATACCCCCTTTTAATGTTTGCCTGAGAATTTTAGCTTTCTGCACATAAAACAACATTGTAATAAATATTTATCCTTTAACTAATCTCTTAATAAATAAAATTCACCCTAAAGTATTTAATTTAGTGATTAGGGGCAAAAATAATTTACAAGAGAGTAAAAAAGGTAATAACAATATCAAAATTCAATTTTCTTCATTAGTACATTTCACACCTTTTAATATATTTTTCAAAATAAGATCCATTTATATGAAATAACATTTTACCCTAATATATGTTTTACCAATGTTTTAGGGTAAAAATAATTTATTTAAATCATATATTTCAAAATGTATTTCCACATTTCAAGATTACTTTAATAAATTAAAATCTTGTGGAAATATTTGCAAATTATTATCCATAGTAATTTACCCTAATAAACATTTTCAAGTAATACAATAGAGCAATTGGTAAAAGGGTAGGGTAGGTATGGGTAGTTAGGAAGGTCGGGTTATCTTTCAATCCTCGAGTCCCACTTGATTTTTCATTAGCATAGCTATGTCTCAAAGGATGCATTGTTTTGAAACTTTCTGGACATATCTGGGCAATTTTGAGGTTGTTGGCACCTCATAAAAATGTAAATCTATAATAAACTTATCTTTTATCCATGGGATAAGGTCTAGAAGCTTTTTTACAAGCACAAAAAATCATTTAGAGCCCCAAAACAACTTCAAAACTCTACCAAAAAATTAAAAATGTGATTTCATCTCTTGAGCAACAACAAAAATTATTTACTGTCTATCATTTTAATATTTCACATAATGGATTACATTTAGATTTACATAAAATGAGAATGTATCCTACTTTCAAATGAAACATTAGGGTTGTGAGAGAGCGCACCTCACATGATTTGAATTTGTGAAATATACACATACCTGGAGTTAATTGCCTAACATGTGAATCAAACCCGAGTGGCGAAGGCCCCCACAAATCAACATTTTCTCTTTCCTCTATCAAATACCTGATTTTGGTTATGTAATAATATGTCCTTCTCGAAAATATTAACATTTGCTTTGCCATTCTTTAATATATTGTTCTTTTTCATTTGGACTAGAATATGATACACATAGTTTCCTTCACACTCCTTTATCCACCTTAATTGAGATAAATTATATCTCAATAGTATTTTACCCTTACTCTGAAACCCTATTATTTATGCCTCCCAACTTAATATCCAGATTTTATTCCACACAACCTTTATTGCAGCATTCTAAAAAAATTATCCCTCTCAAATTGTGTTTCATTTTACTTATTTTTACCATCTCCTTATTTTGGAAAATGACTTTACTATAATGTAAATTTGATAAAAAATTTATACCATCTTTAGAAATATTTTCTTTTTCCTCATGTTCTGGACTTGGCAATATTTGGCAAAAATACTATTTCCTTTTCCCTTGAAACTTTATCATATAATATTTTTGCAACATCATCATTTGGTATATTTTTTCTTATGTCCTCTTCAAACAATGAATTTGAAAAGATAGAATATATATGCATAACCTCATGAAAACCCTTTTCTGGTTTATTGCATAAAAAATCATCTAACAAATCACAATGCATACCTTCATAAAAATTTTCCTGAGAGTTATCATCATATGCTTCACACACTTCATCTTCAATAACAATGTCTTTACAAATGTCCTTCATTGAAGTATCATCTTGTGCATGAACTATATGAACATCAACTTCATAGAGAGAATTAAAAGATGATTCACTCTAGAAATATAATTCTTCATACTTCCCAGGGGTCTCATCATACAAGGGATTGTTGTAACTATCATATAATACCTTTTCTTTTTTATATTAATTTTTTTCTTTGGAATCATTATTTACTTCATCAAACATACCTTGAATGTGTCCAAATTCATTAATTTGCTCTTTTTGAAAAAAAATTGGACCATTTTTCTGAATTTACCTTTCATGTTCCTTCTCTAATAAATAAGAGATTTCCTCTATACTAAGCAATGTTTCTTCCTCTTTCTTACATTCAACTACACACAAGCCCTCTTCCTTTTTGAAACCTGTATTTTCTACCTCATGTGGGGTCAAAATAATACCATGTCTTTCTAAAGATTTAAATATACGCTTTAATTCAAGATCATGAGATATCCCTAATTCATCCATTTTGTTTAAAAATGAAGGCATGCTATCTATGGGTATTTTTACATAAATGTTTATCATCCTGGTTAGCAATCCCGCTATAGATTCACCCTCGTATCTTTCTAAATCAAAGAAGGCATCCAAAGGGGATATGCATGATTCTTCTTCCATATTGCAAATATGTTCCTCATCCTCTTTATAGTAAATGTCATCTTCTTCATCATCTGCAACATGAAACTCATATAAGAACCATTGCTCAAATTCCCTCATTGATGAAATACTCTATGTAGGTAATGATTCATAAGCTTCTCTCACATAACCCCATAATGTCCTAATGAAGAGATTCATCACTAGATCCTCTGCATCGATTTCATAATCTTTTACAAATGTTTAAAATGCATTTAAATGATCAATCATTGATTCATCCCATTCTTCATGAAACTTTGGTGCTAGTGGTGAAATTTTAGGGAGTATGCACTTTGTAGGGACACATTGAAATCCTCTAAGATCCAATGCTGATGCCATCTAGAATAAATGGTTTTCTTTGAAATGTTCATCCATTTCGATACATCCTGAATTAATTTCAACTAAAAACAAATTTTTCATTTCCTTATGGATTGTCTCCTTTAGCAGAGTCACTTATTGAAATATTTTGTTGAATAGAGTCACCACCTCAAATTTGAGGAAAAAATTGATCCTAACTTATCTGATCTTCTAGGATCTCTACTCCTTCTATGACCACTCCCCAAAAGAGTCGCCAATCTATTGTGTGACTCAGATGGGGAAAACAAAAATTATTAAATCTTCAATGAATAAACACCAAAGCTTCTAGGTGAATGTCAAACTATGTATGGCAACTCCCCAGCAGAGTCACCAATCTGTTGGTGCCCAAAACCACAGATTAGAAAACCCAAAGACTTGCCAACAAAATCCCTCTGCACTTCAGGCTCGACAAGACCTAGGCAGGTGTACCCTTCCCTCTCAAGCACAAAAGAGTTATTTAAATGTGGATTTAAGCCTCTAAGCAAGTTTACACAACTAGAAAATTAGTGTTCTGCAACTATACAATATCATGTGCTTTAGCTGAATACTTTGAAAACTGAAAACTGAATATGAATAAAAGTGTATGTTAAAGATATTGTATATTGAAAATGAAATGCTTTAAAGACTTGAATGAAATCTACAAGGATTAGATCAAATAGGACATGGAAGAATGTTTCTTTGTAAGGACCTTATGCATACAAATCAAAATCTCAGAAATAAATGACAAACCAATGCCTCTATCTAGGAATATACACGATACTTTGTGGACAAATAATTCAATTAAACTCTTGAAACAGTTTTCAGGCAACTTGTAACACAAGACTATCATTATACAGAGGTTCCATTAAGTGCTATAGGAACATGAAGAAGCAAATCTTATATTCAATTATAACAACTTGTGGTGGCACACTATATTAAACCCTTTATCAGATTTATCAAGAGGACAAAATGAAATTCGTCAACTCAAAAGCATACACGAATTCTCAAATTGCAATAGTGAATCTTGTATATTAATTTTTGGAGAGTGAATGCATACAATAGCTACACTTACTGATACTCCATTACACATTGATTGCTCAAAATGATACTTCCATTCCTACAGACTTCTCCAATACAGACATCCCATAGCCCCTACTAGCAGCCTCGCGGATTGTGAATTGTCTTCTCTTTTTTCATTGAAAAAGACTCCCTATAAATACCTAATCCAAAAGACATATGTGAAAGGACACACCCTTTCACATACAGGAGGGAGTTACAGACAATTATTTTTCCAAAGGACACACCCTTTGGTTTACAGAGATAATTACATTTGAATCCCTAAAATACACACTAAATAAAGCTTTAATAATATATCCTTTATCCTCCACTTTGATAATACTTCCCATAAATATTCAATATCTCCTACACATAAAATAAACAAATCAAATCCCTTATTAATTAAAGATTAAATATATTCCACTTTAGATTAGGTAATAAACATTTTACCCCATGTAAAATACTTATTTACAATAATTCACTTAAATCAAAGTATTAAACACTTGTAAATATTTATTCCAATAATAGTTTTTATTAAATAACATAAGGTAAAAGATTTTGTATAGTAAGTAAAAGAAAATACTTCCTATGTTCAAATTATTTACCTAGGGTGAAAATAATATTAAGAGAATATAAAATGACATTGTAATATATCAAACCCTATTTAGATCATCCAATACCACATATATTTTCCCTTTTGATAAAAAATATTACAGTTATAATTTATTAAAACGCAAAAAGAAAATACTAGTTGCATAAGTATATCAAGATGCTATAAATATCAAAATGCCTTTCGCAAGTAATAATTAGAAATATTATATCACAAAAAAAATGTCAAAATGTAATAAATATTTATCCATTAATTAATCTCTTAATAAATAAAATTCACCCTAAAGTATTTAATTTAGTGATTAAGGGCAAAAATAATTTACAAAAGGGTAAAAAGGGTAATAACAATATCAAAATTCAATTTTCTTCATTAGTACATTTCACACCTTTTAACATATTTTTCAAAATAAGATCCATTTATATGAAATAACATTTTACCCTAATATATAGTTAACCAATGTTTTAGGGTAAAAATAATTTATTTAAATCACATATTTCAAAATGTATTTCCACATTTCAAGATTACTTTAATAAATTAAAGTCTTGTGCAAATATTTTCAAATTATTATCCATAGTAATTTACCCTAATAAACATTTTCAAGTAATACAATAGAGCAATTGGTAAAAGGGGAGGGTAGGTATGGGTAGTTAGGAAGGTCTAGTTGAGAGGTTGAGTGTTCAACTCTCTCTCCCTGCCCTTTTGTAAAAATATATTTTATTTTTAAATCATTTATATGCAAAATATAATCACATTGCAAAAAATATTCTTGGGTAAGATATACTCCCTTTTGATTGTGCAACCTGAGCAATCTGGTTATCAATTACCAAGTTTTTGCCTGTAATTTTAGGTTCCACCAGGGCCTAGTTTGCATTTTAAATCCTTTGCCTTAAACTTTATCTTTTCTTTATCTTTTTCTAATTTTTCCATTTTCTCCTCAAGAACTGCAATATTCTTTTCAACTTCCAAAAATGAATCTAATGTTCATATTAAGTTGTCAGCAATATTGTTGATTTCTTTTTGTGCTTTGTTGATCTCTGAATCTATGTCCTCTGTCAAAATATTAGTTTTGCAAGTATATCTGTATAGTTTCTTGAAATTCAAAATTGTTTTTCCTAGTGTCGGTAATAAGGTTTCCATTTGTTCTTTATTCTTCTTCACTATTTCCTCAAAGAATTTATCTTTCTCCTTATTCATTTTCTCTTTGAATGTATCTTCATTTATCTGGTCCACAGTTATTAGGTTTTCAGTTATATACTTAGGCAATGAGTCTAATTGGCTCAAAGAATCTGTATTGTCTATGTTACATTTTGGAGCAATCAACTTCAAAATTGGTAAAGTGTCATCTATAGCCTTATAAGCTTGTGCATTACACTCTGTTATTTTCTTTATAGAATCCAAGATTACCTTTGTTACATTTATAGGCCTGGATTCAGTCATTGATGTGCTGAATGACTGTCCAACTGTTCTCACAATCTGTAGTCTGCCGGTTGTAGTGATAGCTTTTCTTTCCTCTTTCTCTGGAGGGTCAGTTTGTGTTTGCATTTCAGCTACCAAAGTCTAATGCTTGTCAGATGTAGCCGATGGTATAGTTTGAGTAGGTATCTGAGAAGGAGCCTGTTGCTCTACCTATTTCTCTGTAGTGTCCACTGCCAGTTTTTCTTTATTTACCTTTGTGTTGTCTACTACCAGTTTCTCTGAATGTGCCTCTGATGATTTTTCAGTGGTATCCACTACCGGTTTTTCTATTTGTACCTCAGAAACATCTATAGCTGGTATCTCAACAGATTTTTCATTTCTATCAGTTGTCGGTTGCTCAGTAGATACATCAGTATGTGTGCTAGTGATATTTGCAATTTGTGTATCCGGGAAATCAGTTGCCTATTCATTTTGTTGTTCCCCAATTCCAATGTTTGTGTCAACTATTGTGTCTTCTACCGATGGCTTAGTTGCTACACTTCTCTTCTCAGTTGATTCCTTGTCAACCACAATGTTAACTTTATGTGTGTCTATATTCATTGTGTATAACACCTTAGAATCGGGATTTGTATCCTCATGCAATGTACCCATACTCTTTGTTGCCGGTTGTGTGTCATCAATTTGTACCAGTGGAGTATCAGAGAGAGGTGGGGGCAAGTTATCAGTTATCCTTACCTTTCCTTTCCCCTTATCCTTCTAGTAGACTTTGATAGTCTTTAGTCTCTTAAGTTCTTCCTTTTTTTCTTTCTCTACAAAAAATATGTCCCACTTATTTGTTGTTTCCTCTAATATCTCATTTACTCTTCCTACCATTAATGCTACATGTCGGTGTCCAGTTGAGAATATAGTCCAGTTAGCTTCACTGATCAGCTCATCAATTTCTTGAGTGGAGTTCACTGGGTGAACCACAAGTAGCTTTTCTATTGTTATTTTCTTGTCTAACTCCACAATGGCTACCCTTCTAGCTTCTAGTCTTTTGTATAGATCATTGGGTATATCATCTACAATCTCCATCAAAAATTTCTTATAAATGTCTAAGTGTAAGATTACACTATTTTCTATGCTCTCCTTTTCATAATTTGATAGTGTATTATACAACTTGCTGATATTTGTCAGTTTGCCATCTTCAGTGATCTCTTCCAAACATTTGTCCAAAGTAGGAATAGCCTGTTTCCTCTTCTTTGGTGTCATCATTTAAGCTAGGGGCCTCACTACCTATTTTTTTTGTCTTATCTTTCGAAGTATAGGTGAGGATGTCGGTGAGGGTTTTCTTTTCCTTTCTACCCTTTTGAATATAGCTGGTATCTCACTGTCAAAAGAAGTAGCAATTGGTGATAGATGTGTCTCTAGTTGTAGTCCTTCCAATTCACTCTCCTTAATACTAGTTTTATTCAAAACATCTTCCTTTATTACTTTTGCTTGTCTTGAACCTCTCCTAACTATCTGCTCAATTTTATTAACTCTTTTTTGAGATTGAATGCCACTTTCAATTGTTTCAGCATTGCCAAATACTTTTTCTTTTGGTTCCTTAGGGGATTCTAAGAGGGCTTTTGCATAAGTTTCATATATGTTGTCATCATCCTCATATACCATCTCTGTAACCCAAACAGTCCTAGGGATAACTGCCTCCATCTAGATTTCATCTTTCTTAATCACAAAGCATATCTCTTTTTGATACTTATCAACAATTTCTTGAGATAGCCTTATTCTTGTCTTCATTCTTTCTTTCAAATTTTGAATATATTCATTTATGTTTTTCTCTCTATCATCTCCCATGTTGTTTAGTATGTCTAACAGTTGCTTTCCTACCCGGATATCAAAACCAAAGTCTTTCCTACCAATACCGGGTACTTCCTTGGTAATATATAGCATTAAGCATACAAGCAAGTTACCAAATCTGAAAGTCCCCTTCTTATCACCTTTGATTTTCTTTAAGTTGTCTATTAGTTCATCTTTAAGCCATTCACATACATCAATTCTTGCATTGTCATTTACCATGTCATATGCACTTTTAATACATAAACTGGAGACTGAGTTTAGTCTATTTGCATGTGTATCCCTATAACCAAGAATCATACTGACAAATCTAACATTGATGTCCTTCACATCATTGACTCTTAGGGATCTTTTGTCAAATATTGCACCAGTTAGGTTCATCATAGTGTCATTTGAAACTTTCTTAGTTCTATCAGGCCTACTACCAGTGGAAGCTAAGCCTGTTACTGCCCTAACTGCCTCTTTGGTGATCTTATGGATGGAATCCAACCAAAATAACTCTCCATGAACTCTGCTCAAGACTATTCTTATCACATCTTTAGGAAAATCAGGGATACTAAGAATGTCCACAAAGCCTAGGGTTTCCACTATCTTGTGTTCCAGTTTAACATTACCATTTTCATTACAAATTTCAGTCCTATACATGTTAATTATTTCTTCAGCTCCTAGTTCTTCAATATGACAATGTATATACATTCTAGGATCCTCTACATAAACTACTCCCTTAGGTATTTTCAAAAATGCTCCTAGGGTATCATCTTTCTTTGCAATTTCAGGAATAAGTTTGAACACAAGTCTAGGACACTTGATAACCTCAATCACAGTAGGGTTTGTGATAAATTCAGGTGCAGATGAAGAAGCCATAGTTATAAATACCTTAATATGCCTTTAGGATGAATTTCTTGGATGAATTGATTCACTTTTCATTGTGGATGCCTTTGCTCAGGATTTTCGCGCTCTCTAGAGATTTGAATGCTCGGTGAATGAAAAAAGAGCCAAAACACTTGCTTTATAATGTTATTTCTTTCAACTACCACATTTAATGCCTATCAGTTAAGTCAAAAACTTAACTCATCTACCAGTAAAGAAGTAATCCAACTTCTCACCATCAACCGAGGGTTAATTATCATGTTTTCAATTTGTTGCCATACCCCCAAAGGATTATTTCTTAGTTAGATGAAGAATCTCCTGCTAGTGGAGTGATACTCTATTCTACCGGTGAAGGAATAGCTTCACTAACATTCATGTTAGACTTTTTAATCCATTGTTTTGAAAATTATTGCTTTACCTCTTCAACCTTTTCTTTACCTTTGAAACTGGGTCCTTTGTTATTTGTCAGTGATGCCTTACTTCTATAGAATTTTGCAATATGTCCAATTGTGTTACAAGAATAACAAGTCACATTGTTTTTCTAAATAGCTTTCCCATATCCTATGCAGGTATGCATTCTGCATTGATTAGATAGATGTCCAAATCTTCCACAAATGTAACATCTTACATTCATTCTACAATTTTTTGAATTATGACCAACTTTATTGCAGTTAGAACATTGACCGGTGGGTGTATTAGTTTTCTGATAATTTGTAGATCTACACTGATTTTCTCTATGACCATACTTGTTACAGTTAAAGAATTTTCCATTAAGTTTATAAGAATTAGGTTGTCTTACCGGTTTGCTATGATCCTGATTGTTTGCAGTACTGGAGCTTTCACCAATTTCGAAGCCAAGGCCATTTGTATCCCTATTAGGTTTCTAATTCTTCAACATGTCATCAAGCTCTTCTGAACTTTTCTTGAATTTATCCTTCTGTTGATTTGTAGTAGCTAACTCATTTTCCAAGAAATCTTTCTATCTCATGAGTTTAGTTCTGTCATTTTGTGTATGCATCAAATCTGTCTTTAACATATCATTCTTAGGACCAACTCTTGTGTTTTCATTTCCAGCATCCTTTAGTCTTCTAACCAAGTCATCTTCATTCTTCTTTCTATCTTCAATGTCTTTACTAAATCTCATAGCCATATCTTGCATCTCATTCTTCATTGTATTGTTTTCTTGTCTCAGCTTGTTCACAAGGTCATTAAGAGTTTCTTTATCATCGTCATCACTCTGCATCTTCTCAGAAAGTTCTCTTCTTTTGTTCCTAGAAATAGTGAGATTTTTCTGAAGTCCTTGAATGATTTCCAGTGTAGCCTTCAGATCATCTCCAAGTTTAATATTCTTCACTTTTTCTGCATCATAGTCTGCAAGAGATGTTTCAAGTTGCTTCCTCAAGTACTCCATCTCTACCAGTGTTAGAATCTTCGTCAATCTATTAGGATTTTGAAAATAGAGGACCAGGCTCTGATACCAATTGTTAGGATTCCCAAAGATACTGAGAAGGGGGGTGAATCAATATCTGACTGGTTAATGAATTTTCTGAACTTATTATATGAAAAGCATTTCAAAACTATGTACCGATAAACCAAAATTAATGCAGCAAATAAGAACAATAAGCAGAACATGAAAAAAACACCATAACACAATATTTTAATGAGGAAACCCGGTGTGGGAAAAACTATAGTGGGATTTGTGACCCACAATATTTGCTTACTAGCCAATAAGAGAATATTACTATTACAATAGGGGGATGCACATGCAGGGAGGGCAATTGCCTAAAGCTTACTGATTACATACAAAAAGAGAAGTCTCATTGACTTACAAAAGTGGATTATGAAAATCCAATGTCATGTACTACTACAAAAGGGCATCTACTATGCCAGATCTAGTACCGGTTTAAGCTCTGCAGCTTCCAAAACCTTATACCAAATTCTAGCCTAATATTCGTACATTAGGTCTACAATAATCTAACCATTTCCACTTCATATATCCTACTTACAAATATTCTCTAAGATCTCATACTTATATATGAGCCTTATTACAATATGCCTTGTCGACTTACAAAAATATTTTACAATCAAATACAAAATATAATTAAACAAAATTCTTGTTGGCCATGGTGTCAGTAATCAATCTTTTGGTTCCGATGAACTGTATGCCGGTGTAGAGTGTGTTGGTGCTAGTGTCTGCCAGTATCATATGATTTTAAGGTTGGCATCAATTACAATACCTTCAATAACCTACAATTTCTCATTGGAGTGTGCATTTGCCAACACACTATTGGGTCATATGGGGTCAAATTGGGTCCTAAGGGGTACATTATAAACACTAGGATGCTATAAGGGGCCATATTTTTTCCTTAGGGCTCATGTATGTGTTACAACACATACATAACCCCTTAGGACCACACATGCCCCCTTAGGATACTATTGGATGCTATTGGGTCAAAATGGGTCCTACGAGGTACATTATACACACTAGGATGCTATAAGGGGTCATATGTGTTCCTAAGGGGTCACACATGTGTTAGAACACTTGTGTCACCCCTTAGGACCACACATGACCCCTTCAGACACTATTGGGTCCTATGGAGTTAAATTGGGTGCTAAGGGGTACATTATACACAATAGGATGATATAAGGGGTCATAAGTATTCCTAAGGGGCATGTGTGACCCCTTAAGACCACACATGACCCCTTATGACACTATTGGGTCCTATGGGTTAAATTGGGTCCTACGGGGTACATTATACAGCCTAGGATGCTATAAGGGATCATATGTGGTCCTAAGGGGCCATGCATGTTTTAGAACACATGTGTGACCCCTAAGGACCATACATGACCCTTTAGGACACTATTGGGTCCTATGGGGTAAAATTGGGTCTTGTAGGGTAGATTATACATACTAGGATGCTATAAGGGGTTATATGTGGTCGTAAGTGGTCACGCATGTGTTAGAACACATGTGTGATCCCTTAGGAGCACACATGACCCCTTAGCACACTATTGGGTCCTATGCGGTCAAATTGGGTCCTAAGGGGTACATTATAGACATTAGGATGCTATAAGGGGTCATATGTGGTAGTAAGGGGTCTCGCATGTGTTAGAGCACATCTGTGACTCCTTAGGACCATACAGGACCCCTTAGGATACTATTGGGTCCTAAGGGGTACATTATTCACAGTAGGATGCTATAAGGGGTCATGCATGTGTTAAAACACATGTGTAGCCCCTTAGGATAACATATGACCCTTTAGGACACTATTGGGTCCGATGGTGTCAAATCGGGTCCTATGGGGTATATTAAACACACTAGGATGCTATAAGGGGGCATATGTGGTCCTATGGGGCCACACATGTGTAAGAACACATATGTGACCACTTAGGACCACATATGACCCCTTAGCACACTATTGGAATATATGGGTTGAAATTGGGTCCTAAGGGGCATATGTGGCTGTTAAGGGTCATGCATGTGTTAGAACACTAACACATGCATGACCCCTTAGGACCATAAATGACCCCTTAAGACACTATTGGGTCCTATGGGTTTAAATTGGCTCTTAAGAGATACATTATACACACTAGGATGTTATAAGGGGTCATATGTGGTCCTAGGGGGTCACACATGTGTTAGAACACATGTGTGACCCCTTAGCATCACATATGACCCCTTTATAGCATCTTATTGTGTATATTATGTATACTATTAGGTCCTATGGGGTCAAATTGGGTCCTAAGGGGTATATTATACACGTGATAGGATTCTATAAGGGGTTATATGTGCTCCTAAGGGGTCACAAATGTGTGCTAACACATGCAAGACTCCTTAGGACCACATATGACCCCTTAGGACACTATTGGGTCTTGTCGGGTCAAATTAAGTCTTAAGGGGTACATTATACACACTAGGATTCTATAAGGGGTCATATGTGGTTCTAACACATGTGTGATCCCTTAGGAACACATATGACCCCTTATACAATCCTAGTGTGTACGTTGTGCATGCTATTGGGTCATAAGGGGTATGTTATATAAACTAGGATCTTACAAGGTGTCATATGTGCTCCTAAGCAGTCATGCATGTGTTCTAACACATGTGTCACCCCTTAGTACCATATATGACCCCCTATAACACCCTAGTGTTTATGTCGTCCATACTATTGTTTCATAATGTTAGGCCCAATATGGAAAGATAATGTACTGAGAGGGGAGGGGTGAATTAGTACTTCAAATATTTTCTTCAATAATAACTTTACTGTTATGCATAAACCAAAAACTATTGTAATATAATACAATGCTAAAACAAATAAATAACAATCATACATGATTCACTCCATAACACATATATTTTGGTTACGCAAAAACTCCTTGTTAGAGAGAAAAACTGTGGTGGGGATGGCACCCACAACTTCACTACTGCAATAATAAAGGTTGCTTGGTTAGAGATACATGTTTAGCTATTTTTGATAGCTTACCCTGATAGCTTACCCTAATTCTAAATGTTGTACCTGGTTAAAAGCTTTACAATTTATAGACTTTGTTAGAGTCTTTTACCCTGTTAAAGGTTTCTCTTACAACTCAAAATATTACAATCAAAATCTTACAAAATATCTGCAACTTCACATCTGAAATGTTATAGCAGATTCTATGTGCTCAAAATGAAATTACCTTTCTTATAGCATACCTTGGTAAACCATAAATTAACTCGGTAAACCTTTATGTTTACTCTGTTCCTTGACTGTTCTCTGAAATCCTTCTCAGTGACCTCTTTGTATCTCTATCAATCATAATAGTCATAACAATCAGTGCTTTCCCATGATTTTTCTCTTCACATATGTCTTGCTTCACACACATACTTGATCCTCAATTCATGTTGTATAAATAGATCTCTTGTAACAGTGATCTTGTTCATGCTTCCATCTTACAAACATGATTCATCGAATGAATAACCATACAAATTATTTCAATGGATAGATGTCCTCAAAATCATATAAAAACTATAAGTGCCATTTCCAATGTTTTAACGGTTTCTTGTTCCTCGATCTTTATAACATGTTTCCCATATGTGTCTAGGTTCAATGAATCTGGTAACATGTTTCACTCAGTGTGTATTAACTCGGTATACCATCTTTGCTACTCAGTAGTCATAGAAAATTACTCAGTAGACAGCTTGGTGTATACTAAACTTTGTGACTTGTAACTTCTGTAATTGACTGCTTTGTGCTTACCGACTGAATATTTTGGTAGTAATAACCGACTAGAGTATATAGAATGACTTTGGACATAAAACTAATGACAACTTAGTAAATAGTAATAATCTCCCCTTTTGACATTGGTTTTGAAATGTTTGACAAAACTTCTTTCAAAGTCATAACTCAAAAAATCTATATACTTACAAAATTTGACTAAACTGACAATATATACATTTTTCAATAAAATAGTATACTCAGATATATTCCCTGTAGTCACATAAATCTATCCATTTTAATTAAATGAATATTTCGTATTTATTTGATTAAAAAACAACTAGCCATCAGTTAATTAAATTAATTATTTGATTAATTCATTATACCAAATTCACCAATCAATTAAATGAATCAATCACATTTATTTCATTTTAATCTTCTGTTCCTCTTTTAAATAAATTAAATAAAACATTTATTTAAATCATTTATCCCCCCCCACTTGCATTTTCCTACAAATGCAACTTGCACACATTTATTGAAATAAATTAATTTTATTTTAATAAAATCCTATTTTCCCTCACCCACCAAATCCACTTGCATTCCTAAACCCCCTTCTAGATTCTTCTAACCCCTTCCTAATTAGCCTAATCCATTCCCTAATTATTGTAACATTCCTAAGCAACTTTAAGTCACTCCTCAAAGACTTCAAAGTCTTTGAAAAGCATTTAATGCTTTGTGTGTTCAACAATTTAACCTCCAAAGTCTTCCAAAACCACTAATGGCTCTTACATGACCATTAATGGCTCTTACATAACCATTTATGGTTATTTTAACTTGCACTCATGTGTCTCCTCAAGCATTTATTGCTTTGACCATGTTTATCCCTTTTGCCTTTGCAGAAGAGTTTATCCATTGGATAAAATCTTTATTCTTTGGATAAAGAGTTTATTCATTCAACTAACCTTGACCTTAACTCCCAAGGTCATGTCAAGCATTTAATGCTTATTGCCTCTCCTCTCAACCTATCTCACATTGACACTTGTCATCTTGGGATTGGGTTGAAAACCCTCACATGGATCTCAAATCATTCAATCCTAACACTTGTTGAGATTGCTCAATCTCAACCATCCATTGCTCCATTTTTCTTATAAATAGAGCCCATTTCTTCATAATCCAGATCCTGAAAAACTTGTATGCATCTAAGCTATAGGCATTTTGAGAGAGAATTTTGGCATAATCAACTAATATCTTGTCATTTTGGATAAAATAAATCATTTTAGTATCAATAGTATAGTATTATCTTTTTATTCACATTTAGAGCAAATACTTCAATCTCAAACCTCCATAAGCATCCATAGTGCAAAAAGCTGCTGAGAGCTACACTATTTTGGAACTTGGAGAGGAGAGGAATAAAGGAGAAGAAGCCAAGAGCATGTTAGGGGGCATTTGGAGATGCCTCGTCATATTTACCTTCTTAGTTAGATATTTTGTCATGCTTTTGGTATCTCTTTTGATATGCTTGTGTAGGAAAGTATTTTGTTTGTGATTTCTGACACTAACAGTTTGGCTTTTCTTCTTGTTTGTGTTTTGTTATCATTGACTAACCTTACCTTTTTGCAGAGCATCACTCCCCTTATCAATATACTATACATAACTCTGATTATGCATGCGTTGTGATCAATATTTTGTATTAATTGCTCGGTTCACTGCTCGGTGATCACTGCTCCCCCTGTCAAAATTATCTGTATACTCGAATATGCTGATCTGCTTGGTATACTCCTCTTGCATACACTATACTCCCCCTTTTTGACAAACATCAAAACTAGTTACCATTCGGTGGACGAAAGTGGTCAAAAATGGATTTACACTTTGTTCTTACATCGGTGAGAGCGACAGAGAGTGCATCCTTGACACTATCCATGAGTGAATTTTGAGCTGTAATATCAGCTAACAGTGAAATCAGACCATCTGAAGTGCATCTCTTTGGTTGAGTGGATAAGGAGGTAGCCTTGTTGATCTGTTCTTGGATGGAGGACAAGTGTGGAATGAATAAGGTTTGAAGAGGCATAATGTCCATCCTTATTTTGTGCTCTTCATTCCTAAGTTCCAATTGTTGAGCCATGAGCATTTGTAACTTGGTATAGAAATTCTGAATAGAATTTGGCTCAATGGTCAATTTATTGGAGAGATCAGTGATCTCTTTCTCAATCACTTCTGTTTTATTCTTGATATCTTTAACGAATAAAGAAAATGTACAGAGTTTCTGAAATAATTAAAGAATGGGCTTGAGTTGAGGGGACAACTTAGCAATAAAGTTGACAAGTTTTACTTTACCGATAGCAATGGCTTTTTGTACCTCTTCAATCATTTTTGCAGTGAGCTTTTTTTCCTTCAATTTGCTCAGGTATTCAGATGCATCTACTCTAGATGTCTCGATCTTATTGAGGAGTACATCCAATTGAATATGGATGGCTGCATCTTTTGTCATGGTAGCTTTAGGTAGCATGTCTGTTAAGAGGGCTTTGACCTTCTGAAGTACTCTATTTTTCTTTTATATAGCCATTTGTTTCTCTTGTTCTGCTTTGGCTTTGCATAGTTCCCTAAATTCAATGAGTGCTTGCCCTTTCAGTTTTGAAATGTCTAAATTTGGCAACACAATCAGCTTTGATAGATCTAGCTTGAAACTATGCTTCTTCATTTTCTTCTCTTTAGATGATGAGGTTCTCATTGGTTGAACTAGTACAATGGCCTAGGAGGCTTGTTCACCCTCGGTAGGTTGCTCGGTAGAGGAAACACTTTTGTCAATTTCTTTAGCCTCAAATGTAGCCTTCAGTGATTCCTTGCTTAGGGTCTCAGTGGCAATAGTTTCAGTGCTTGTTGGGGCTTGAGAAGTCTATTCCCTAGTGGGTTGAGAAGTAGCTTCTCCTTCTATAGACTGGTGACCCTCTTTTCCTTGTTCAGTATCCTGAGGTGTCTTGGTTGAAACATGTTGAGTTATCAGAGGATAGGACTTGACTTGTTCCAAAACTGATTCACTTGATACTAGTTTGGCATAAGCATTCCCTTCTATCAATTTTTGTTCCTGTACCTCGGTATCCATGACATCCTCATCAGGTTGTATAGTTTTGGCAGGATCTTGTTTAGTGATATCAACTATTTCAACTTCACCTTTCTCATCAGCACTCTTGATTCAAAAAATTTCTTGCCATTTTTCTTTTGTCTCATTCTCTACATCAAGATAGATGCCATTCATCAATTTCAGGGCTCTTCGCTTGACCAGGAAGTTTGTGTGGTAGTTTTTCAGATTTTCACTTATCTCATCTACTAACATGTCTAGAAATAGATGTACCTGACTTCTTTCTCTCATCTTCTTTTCCAAGTCCATGGCATATTTCCACCTGTTATCAATGTGTAAGTACAATTCTTTTGGAAGAGAATTAGTTACTTCCAATGGGACTAATCGGAATTTAAGAAGTGTGAAAATTACAGCTTCTTCAATTTGCCTCTTTTTTGCATCAGTTCTGGATTCATATTTTACATATCTGAATGCTCCAAATCCACCATATTGTTTCAGATTTGCTCAAAAATTATCAACACTATGTACATTTTCCTTTGTGCTTTTGACAATCTGAAATTTTTTTTTGTCTTTAGATTCAATGTCACTTGACTCTTTATTCAAAATGAGTCTCTGAGTAGAGTTCTTATAAGTTTTTGTTACTTTAGGCACTGCAACATGTTTCTGCTTCTTACTCGGTGACACTACAGATGATCTAGTATTGGGGTGCTTCACTGGAGGAGTAGGTGACACCTGTGATGTATCCTGTTTCTTCCTTTTCAAAATTTTCCCTTTTGGCTACTCGGTGCTCAATGTAATAGCTAATTCTTGGGCTTTAGATTTCTCCCTGGTGATGACTTGAACACTCTTGATAGGAGTGGAGGAAGAACCTTCTCCAAATTTCTTTGTTAATGCTTTAATCATTTTTGTTGCTTTCCTTGTAGCCTTTGGTACTACAATGCTCATTTTGACTTTTTCCTTAACTTCTTCATATGTACCGTATCTGATCTCAGTAGCTTGCCTTGGCAGTGCAAGAAAGGCATCTATTTGTTGTTGTGTAACATCAAAATCAATCTCATAATCCAGAGGCAGCAAAGATTGAGTTCTCGGTTCTACCGCATTAACATAGCAGTAGTTGGTGTCCATTTCAAAACATATACTATCCTTATATTTTTCCACTAACTGGGGTGGTATCCTGTGCCTGTTATGCATCTATTCTTGAAATTTGGTAAAATAATCATCCATTATATCATTGAAATTATCACCTAGCTGTTTGATGAAGTCATTGATTTGATGGGTGATTGGTCGGTGTAGCTCCCAAACTGGTGAATACTAAGAGCGAGGGTGAATTATTATGCCAAAAATCTTTGCACTTAAACACTTTGCAAGACTAATAGTAAACCAGCAAAGCAATTTAGCAGAAAAACCGGTTAGCACACATGCAAACTAAATAGCAAATAATGCATTCACCCACAGAAGCACAAACACCATAACACAAGAGATTTTGATGTAGAAACCCAAATGGGAAAAACCACGGTGAGATGGAACTCACAAGTAACTATCTGCATAATAGGAACCAGACTGGTTAAGGTCTTACAATGTTCTTTACTAGAACAGATCCTATTAGGAATCTCAATCTCTGTTAGGAGATAAGTATGTTTAAAGACTACCTTGCTAGAGGATTTTAGATCCATAGATGTGAACCACATTGTTAGAGGATTTACAAGAGGCTTTTGGGCCTACCTGGTTAAGGGCTACAGACTTGTCAAAGATGTGAGTAATCAACAAATGAGTGGTCTAGCAAATAGCACAGATTTCTTGGTTAGATCCTTGATAGCTCATTCCTAATGCATCCCAGCATTACTTCAGTCTTCTACACATTCATACTCTCTCTGACTCTTCAACCACCTTAAACCCTAGCAACAACATCAATCGCAACAACAACCTAAAGCCTTAGACATGATGTCCTTATAAAGGAATCTAATTTCATGTCAGTCCAATAGGATTACATTAAAATTTCCTAGGTTCAATGCATCTAGACCTATTGGGTAACATGACAGAAAAAACACTGTTAAAGTGTCGGCACCGGCAAACAATCGGTGGATGGTAACTCATCACAGAGTATTACCAGTTCATACAAAATATCGGTTCAAGCAAAATGTCAGTTGCCGATTTGACAAAATGAAGACTAGGAAATATGTGTTATGCTGCTTTGATCCTTCATACCACTTGAGATCCTCGAACCTCTTAGGGTCAACATACCGCTTCAGATCGGTAATCACTTTCTACAAAACACCAATAGTCTAAGGACTATAATGCATCATACCAGTTGGAACATGTACTGATTGAGCTTTAACTTATACATACAAAAATGATCTCAATGCAAGTGTGTGTCCATCAATGATAATCACAACATAATCATAAAAAATGCCAACAATCTCCCCGTTTGGCATTGATGGCAACACTTAGGAAATTTTGACATCTAAGTGTTTTACAACAAAAATATGCCAGAATCGAAATTACTCCCCCCTAAACATATACACTATCCCTTTTGTAGAAAATACAATGTATACTACTTCTCAATAGAAATAACATGAAAGTATACATCAAAACATTCAAAATTTATACTTCTCCCCCTTTACCAACAATGACAAAAATAATATTACAAACTAACCCATGTTTCATTAAAATAATAAGTGTTTATGATAGTAAAGAATAAAACTTGTCAAAAATAGATTTAAAGTCTTCCAAGAATTGTTTCATAGATAAAGATTAGGACTCAAGTAGGGAGGTGGCTACTTCTTTCTCTGTCTGCATTTGGGAGACATGTTCTTCCATGACATCTATTATGCTCATCTCTTGTGTTGCCGTTAAGGCATCTAGATTAAGATAACACTTCTGAAGTATTTGCAGATGTGGGAGTAGAACCAGTTGTAGCTCCTCCAAATCTCGAGACCGGGTGCTAATCTCATGCTCTATTTTAGTAGACTGGATATGAAACTGGTGAACGGTTTTCCCATAAGTTGTAAAAGAGTCATATGGTAGCTTGAAGGTACTCATATACAACTGCAAGTCAGATTGAAGCTTTTGGTTCTATGCAAGCACATTGTCATAGAACAGATGGGGTTGGCAAATCTTGTTGAGTAGAAGATTCCCCTCATCTAGAGAATTCCTTATATCCTTCTAGGCTTTTTTGTAGTTCAGACCGGAGCTCATTAAGCTTCTTCACTAGGGAAATGTTGAGAACCTTTTGATGCTCTTTCTTGGCATTTGCCTCTACTACCTCCTCTAAGCTTTGCACTTGATCATCCACTACTATGCATATGAGCTTCAATTGGGCCAATGATGAGTCAATGCTAGGGAGGTTTGTGTCGGGTAAAAAATTGGTAAGAGTGTCCATAGCCGCTTGGATCACATCTTGCTCCTTTTTCCTCCATATCACTTCAAGGCATTCTTGAGCAACCTTGATGATCTGCAGTAGCTCCATTTCACTTACAGACTGGAGGTCAATGGGACTAGTGAGGTTAGTCGGTTTGGCTTGACTACCAGTTGCCTTAGGAGTCTCCATCTATGTGCTCTTTACCACGTTTGCTTCCTTGTCCTTCTCTTCCTTCTCCTTCTCCACTTCTTTTCTCTTTTCCTCTTCCTTATCCTCCTCTGCCTTCTTCTTCTTTGCTTCCTTCCTCTTCTCCTCTGTCTTATCTTCCTTTTCCTTCTTCTTTTCTGCTTCCTTTCACTTCTTCTCTTCCTTTCTCTTCTCCTCTTCCTTTCCTTTCTTTTCTTCTCTTCTTCCTTTCTCTTTTCTTCCTATTTCAATTTCTCCTCATCTTCTTCCTTCTTCTTCTTGTCCTCTTCCTTTTTCTTCTTCTCTTCTTCATCCTTCTTCTTCTTCTTCTCCTCTTCTTTCTTCTTCTTCTCCTATTCATCCTTCTTCTTCTTCTCCTCTTCATCCTTCTTCTTCTTCTCCTCTTATGCTTTCTTCTTCTCCGCTTGCTTCTTTGCTTCCTCCTGTTTGTCCTTAGTTTCCTTTTGCTTTACTTCCTATTCTGCTTGCTTCTCCTGTCCTGTTGCTTCTAATGGTGTACCCTGAGCAACATCCTCTACATCCAGAGCATCGACATCAATAGTGTCGATAGGTTCAACAACTGAATTTCCTTCATCATCAATCACTTCATCCGGTTTTGTCACTATTGGTTCTTGTTCAACCTTTTTGTTAGCTTGAAGCACTTTATGCGTATGAACTGCTATTGTCATATGCAAATGAGTGTCTTTTTCAACATCATCAATTCTACCTTCCAACAACCAGAGTCTTCTTCTTCTGGTGAAGAAGAGTCCTTTATTTTGGTTGATGACATCAAATAACTCTGAATTTGATAGGTCAGGAAAGTATTGAGCAAAAACCTTCTCCTTGATTTCCTATTCTTTCTCTATTGCAATGTGTCATTAATTATCTAGGGACTTATACAAAGAATCTGGTGTCTCAGATCTAATTTCTAAGGATGACCAGTCATTAACACATAAATACTTAATGATTTCTTTTTCAACTGCTTCTTTTTCATTATCATTGAAATCATTAAAACAATCAATCAAATCATTCAACACTTTTCTCCTAATATTTTTGATAGTTCTTTGACAATGTGTCAAAGGTTTGTAGGAGGAGGTATCAATATTTACTGGTGCTGATGATGTTGGTTCATTCTTTGCCTTTTTCTTTGCTTGTCTTGTCTTCTTAGGTTTTTCCTCAGACACAATTTCTTCTGAGTTTGGTGAGGCATTCCTTGTCTTCCTCTTTCTCTTGAAGACTTTGGAAGGTGCTGCTACCGATTTCTTCTTTGCAGGTGACCGCTTGGTCACTTTGGGACTTGTTGTAGTAACTGGTACCGATGTCAAAGGCACTACCTTTCCTTTCTTTTCAAGAGGTTCTTCAACTAGTGCAACCCTTTCTAGATAGGTGTTGGTTCTCTTTTCCTTTGGATCAAGAGGTGAGGCGATTAGGGTAGAAGCATACCCGTCCAACATATCATACATCACCTCATAGCCCATAGGCTCCACTTCTTCTTGTCTAGGCTCAAAAACCTCCATTATGCATTGATCAACTTTGATGATAAAGTAGATATCATCTTCATACTTCTTGTTTATGTCACTGGATATCCTCATCCTTAGGCTCATCTTGCTTCTGAACTCATCAAAGTACCTATTCAAAACATTGGGGTAACCGGTTCTGACTACTTGCAGACTTTCTTTGATCTACTTGCTAACCGGTTGGTCCACAGACCACTGAATGTCTCCCACTCCTAGGAAGTAACCTTGGAAATAAAAGAATAATCTGACCAGTAGCTGACCAAACTTGAACTTCAATGCATTATCCTATTTGATTGATTTAAGGTTCAACAAGAGTTGCCTTTGCATACCAGTGTAGAGGTTGAATGATGCATCGTCCTTGATCATTTGATAAGTGACATTTACCACTGCAACATATACAGAGTTAATTTTGCTGGCTGAGAATGTCCGATATCCAATCACCATGCGTGCATATTTCATGAGGTCATCCTTGATGGAATTAACAGTCATTCCTTGTGAGTCACTCACTGAATCGGTGAGCTTGGACATTTCCATCTTGCTAACCTTCCTTAGGGCTAGTACTTCCCCTATATTGCAGAAACCAGTGACAACATGAATAGCTTGTGGAGTGATATCATGTGTTCTCTCTAGGTACATCTTGTCACCATGAACTCTACTCAGAATGATTCTAATATGATCATCTGTGAAATCATCCAGGAAGTAAACCGCATTGTGAAGTTTCTTCTTCTCCAAAATGCTATACTCTGGTTTGATCTTCTTATCCTTCCCACATAATAGACCTAGTTGTGAATGGATCACAAGAGACCCTAGGTCTTCGATTTTGCAGTCTATATAATCTGAAATCCCTTCTTCTACTATAACCCCAATTGGTACTTTTGACAAAGCATTATATTTCAATTTTCTTTGAATGAAATCCATAGACTCGACAGTTGCACTAGAACTATCATGCAATGCAGAAGCCATGTCAAAACAGAAAGCCCGAGAAATACCTTTCGGAAGTCAACAATTTAGGGCTTTGCAAATTTCACTTCGCCTTGCACTTCATCGGTTGCTGAATCACCAGTTTGAGTTCTTCTCTTGACCGATTGCAATTTGCTTTTGAATCTCCTTCAAGGTTTCTAAAATTTCTCTGAATCATAGCACAAATCACTTTTTCATCACTCTGCACTTGAAAACCTTCTTCGCTTTAAAAAATGATAGTGAGAAATGATTTGAAAAATCCTTTTAAATATATTCCTCACCTACCGTAGTTAATGCTCCACCATTAGGGCATAAACCCTAATTTGTCTTTTACCATTTCCGGTCTTCCGCCAAATGACAGGTATCATATACTAGTTAAGGTCTTTTATCGGTGTAAACCGGGGGTTCGAAACATTTCGCTATTTGCTCCCCCTAATCTTTTCTGATGCTTAGTTTACCGGTTCCAATATTTCCACACTAGGTGCAGAAACCAGTTCTTCTTGTAACACTGTTGGTTTCTTCTTCTAGGTTTTGTTCATATCCGCTTGAATAGTGTCAACATCAATCTTTCCTTCCAGAGTAATCAGTATATCATCAGATATGTTCTTTCTTGATCTACAGAATCTAGTAATGTGACCCAGTTTGTTGCTATGATAGTAGACCAATGTAGGTGCTCTCCAAGGTCCATTATTCATGTTTCCATTCTTCCTCCTGCATGTTGCAGCAGTGTGACCATGATTATGATAGATCAAATAGTTTTCTCTCCATCTGGTTGCCGCTTGATAGCCACCATTTCTTGACTGATGATTGAAGGCATTAAACTGGTTGTGATTCTGGTTCACAAAAGGTTCAGGACCAACTCCTTGGGTCCTCTGAGGATATCTTCCAGTGTTATTCATAACAGACCTGCATCCAGATGCTTTATGCCCAAACTTGTTGCATCCATAACAGTTACCATTGAATTTATAGGGTCTACGCTTATCAATTAGAAAATAAGGAAAATTATTGTAAGCCTTACTTCTATACACATTGGCAATATGTCCTTCTTTAATACAATTAAAGAAAACAGGTTTAAACTTTTGCTTAACTTTATCCTTTGATGCCGGTTATTTCTTTGATGCTCTAGCATTTGTACCAAAGGTCTCACCTTCCTCATGACCGGAATAACCAAGTCCATCAGTATTCTTGACAAGTTTGGCAGATTCAACCTTTTGCTCTAGCTTGACAGTACTCTTGTCGAACTTAGCAAGTATTTCCTTTGACTCAGAGAGTTCTTTGGAAATAAAAGCATTTGTTTCCATCAAGTTTTCATTCTTAGAGATGGCAATGTTCACTTCTCCTTGCATGTCTTCCTTTTCCACTTTTCTCACATGGATTTAAGCAGTTAGGGCACTAATCTCTTGCTTCAGCTTGGAGTTTTCATGATCTTTGTCTTTGAATAGATCTTCAGCATTCCTCTGGTTCTCAAGCTCTTGACACATTTGAATAGTTAGTCCTTCCAATTCTTTTCTCAGGTTGGAATTTGATTCATTCAACTTTTCTACTTCTTGAATCAGGGCTTCCATGTCCACTTCATCAGAGGAACTATTTTTAGATAGCTCCATCAACTTTTCTGCATATTCTCACCTCTTTGCTTGAGATGCCTTATATTTGACCATAAGATCATCATAGGCTTGCTCAAACTGAGTGAGCCAATGAGTAAGTTCCCTCAATGTGTATTCCCCCATATCTCTTTCCAAGTGGTTAAACTTATAGAAAGGTAGGCTCTGATACCAATAGATGAATACTAAGAGGGGGGGTGAATTAGTATGCCAAAAATCTTTCCACTTTAACACTTTGCAAGACTAACAGTAAACTGGTAAACCAGTTTAGCAGACAAACTAGTTAGCACATATGCAAACCAAATAGAAAATAATGCATTCACCCATAGAAGCACAAACACCATAACACAAGATATTTTGACGTGGAAACCCAAATGGGAAAAACCACGGTGAGATGGAACTACAAGTAATTATCTACAGAATAGGAACCAGACTGGTTAAGGTCTTACAATGTTCTTTACCAGAATAGATCCTGTTAGGAATCTCAATCTCTGTTAGGAGATAAGTCCATTTAAAGACTACCTTGCTAGAGGATTTCAGATCCAGAAATGTGAAACACCTTGTTAGAGGATTTACAAGAGGCTTTTGGGCCTACCCGGTTATGGGCTACAGACATGTCAAAGATGTGAGTAATCAACAAGTGAGTGATCTAGCAAATAGCACAGATTGCTTGGTTAGATCCTTGATAGCTTGTTCCTAATGCATTCTAGCATTACATTAGTCTTCTACACATTCATACTCTCTCTGACTCTTCAACCACCTTAAACCCTAGCAACAACATCAATCGTAACAACAACCTAAAACCCTAGACATGATGTCATAAAGGAATATAATTTTATGTTAGTCCAATAGGATTACATTACAATTTCCTAGGTTCAATGCATCCAAACGTATCTGGTAACATGACATAAAAAGCACCGTTAAAGTGTCAGCACCGTCAAACAATCGGTGGATGGTAACTCATCACAAAATGCCGGTTGGTAACTCATCACAGAGTATTACCGGTTCATACAAAATACTAGTACAAGCAAAATGCCAGTTGCCAGTTTGACAAAATGAAGACTAGGAAATATGTGTTCTACCGCTTTGATCCTTCGTACCGCTTGAGATCCTCAAACCACTTGGGGTCAACATACTGCTTTAGATCGGTAATCACTTTCTACAAAACACCAATAGTCTAAGGACTATAATGCATCATACCTGTTGGAACATGTTCCAGTTGAGCTTTAACTTATACATACAAAAATGATCTCAATGCAAGTGTGTGTCCATTAATGACAATCACAACATAATCATCAATATACCAACACAAACTACATTACCGATTGATGGAAAGAATTTCTCAAAATAGAAAAACATGCATACCAAAAGTAATCCAAACTTTAGTGTGTTTGCCGAGTTTTTCTTCTTCAGCTTCCTTATGGTGTTGATATTTTCAAATAGATTTTTCAACAACACTTTACATAGATCAATCTTCATACCTTTCTTCACAATTTTATAGGCTAAATCAACAGTAGCACAGGGTACACTGTTATCCCTTGCCGATTGAAAGAAACAATAACCTATGACTCTAATTGCAAACTTCAGTTCTGCATCTGTGACATTGTTTAGTTTTAGACCTCTACAATCAGATTCAACTCTGGTTAAAGTGATCAATTCCTTCTGTGAAATCATTTTCTGAGCTTGGCCATGGTCAAAAATAGGGTAACCGGTGATCAAGTGGATGATTTCCTTGGTGATCTTGAATGGTTGCTCCTCTAACCACATAAAGTCATCATGAACTCTTCTCAAAACAAATTCAACCCATTGGGGTTTGAAGACTCACGAGTAGGTTAGGGCTTCGGTCCATCCCTTGACTTTAATATGTTCAAACTTGCTATCCAGTTTTCCATCGGTACACAATTCATCATACGTGTCCTTGATCTTTGTGTGACCTAGCTCCTCAAAAGGACACTTAGTGAAGAATCTGACATCCTAAACTAATAAAACCCTATTTGGATTGAGTGAAAATTTAGTTTTATCATCCGGTTCAGATGCTACTTTGGGAGGTAGTGAGTATTTTAGTAAGGGCTTCTCAATGTTCTCAACAACAACGGGTTTCTGAATCTTAGGAGCCATTTCAAACTTTGGATAATCACTAACAAAAGAGCCTTAGGGTTTGAAAACTTTTAGCCAACAGATGCTTTCCACTTAGTAAATATAAAACAGATATTCACAACTGATATGATTAGTTAACTTGCTTGAAAATGCATTGTGATTAATATAAATACCTTGAATTTTGCTTTGCAAGAGAGTTGATCACCTTTGAATCACTTCGCTCTACTTTCTGAAAACTTGGTAAGTGAAAAATGACCGTGCAAAAGCTTTAAGTACACATTTTACCTTATCGAGATCCATGCAGTTAAGTCAGAAAACATTAAATGCACTCGGTTCCACTAAATTGATTTACCTTCCTTTTTACGCTTTTATCGAGTAGCCAAACTTCCTACATTTATAGACTTGATAGGCTTCCTACATTTACTGACTTGACAGGCTTGCTGCATTTACTGACTTGACTAGTGCTCCAAAAGACTGGATAAAATTTCAAACTTGCTAATGCATCTTAGCTATGCAAATTTTGAATTAGGTACATGATAAAATAGGATCTATTTAAGATTTAACCTTGAGAGAATGCAGTCCCTTCATACCTTTACCGATTAATTTAGAATAGATGCACCTAACTGGGTAGGTAAGGTGCTTTCTTCATTTGACACAATTTCCTTCTTTTTCCAAATCATCTATAATATGCTTCTTATTTCCTCAGTATCTCCTCTAGGTTGATCTCTGCAATCTCTGGCCAAGTGTCCAACTTTGTGACAATGAAAACATGCCATACCAGGATTTCTCCATGATCTTTAGTTGTTCATTCCAAACCTTATAAAGTAGTTGGCACTTATATGTCCATATCTTCTACAACATTCACACCATATCCTTGTATTATAATCCCATGGTAGTGCAGTATACTGTCAGTTGATATCTGTGTGAGTTCGGTAACTTCTAGCATTTGCTCATTGTGTAGACCACATATAGTTCTTCTACTTAAACCAACACTTCTCGGTACTGTGTCCATATCTATTATAGTTTTTACAAAACCCTTTGAATATTGCCTTCTGATAATTGCTAGAAGACTTTTTCCTACATTGGTTAGAAGTGTGACCATATTTATTGCAATTGTAACAATAACCATTGGACCTAGTGACATTTGGTTGCTTACCTTTTCTGGTTTGGCACATGTTGGTAGTATGTCCTTCTTTTCCACAATAGTTGCAAATAGGCTTCTTTCCTTTTATGTTCTTCTTGTTTCTAGCTTTCTTTGATGATTCTCCTGTCTCGGTAGTGTGGATTCCCTTCTTGGTAGAGTCTTTTCCTTTGTAACCGAGTCTTGCAACTTTGCTGGGTCTTTTTGTATTCAGTTGCCCATCCAACATCTTTGATGCTTCATAACTCTTCTTCAGTGTTTCTTTGGATTTCTTCTTTGTTTCAAGTTCATTGGTCAACCTTGATACTTCAAGTTTCAATGCTTGATTCTCATCATCTTTCAGATTTGCTTCATGATGTGCATAACCCAATTGATTTGATAGGTTTTGTTGAATTCCAGTCAGCCTTATGATTTCAACATTCTTTTCAGATGCTAATGCTTCAAGCTGTTGTTTTTCTCTTTCTAGATCTCTTAATTTATCTTTGGTTGTCATCAATGCATCAAGATTTTGAGTCATCTATGTGCTGAAATGTTCATGTTCTCTTTTCATTGCTTTTAGCTGATCAGTCAGTTCTTTTTTCTTTTCTTTCAATGCCCCAATCATTTCTTCAATCTCTTCAGATATATTGTTTTCAGATGATGTCTCAATTTGTTCCACCAGCTCTTGAGAGTCCTACAAATCATCAGACAATCTTCTTCTAACTTTCAGAGATTTTTGCATTTGTTTCTGCATGTCAGCAATTACTTGATTACCATGATCTAATTCATTTTGAAGATTCACAATTCTCCGAGATTGCTTGTAGCCTTCCATTGATAAGATCTTTCTCTTTAGGCAGTTAAACCATTTTTCAAGATTCAAGCTCTGATACCAATTATTAGGCCCAATAAGGAAAGCTAATGTACTGAGAGGGGAGGGGTGAATCAATACATCAAATCTTTTCTTCAATAATAACTTTACTGTTAGCATAAACCAAAAACTGTTGTAACATGATATAATGCTAAAACAAATAAATAACAACCATACACGATTCACTCCAGAACACATATATTTTTGTTACACAGAAACTCCTTGTTAGAGAGGAAAATTGCGATGGGGATGGCACCCACAACTTCACTACTGCAATAATAAAGGTTGCTCAGTTAGAGCTACATGTTTAGCTATTTCTGATAGCTTACCCTATTAGGAGTATCAATATCTTTAGATCTACCTTGCTAAAGGAATTTACAACACTTATTCTAAATGTTGCACCTGGTTAAAGGCTTTACAATTTATAGACTTTGTTAGTCTTTTACCTTGTTAAAGGTTTCTCTTACAACTCAAAATATTACAATCAAAATCTTACCAAATATCTACAGCTTCACATCTAAAATGTTATAGCAGATTCTATGTGCTCAAAATGAAATTACCTTGCTTATAGCATACCTCAATAAACCATAAATTAAGTCGATAAACCTTTCTGTTTACTCTATTCCTTGACTGTCCTCTGAAATCCTTCTCAGTGACCTTTGTGTATGTCTGTCAATTGTAACAATCATAACACTTAGTGCTTTCTCATGATTTTTCTTTTCACATATGTCTTGCTTCACACACATATTGGATCCTCATTTCATGTTGTGTATCTCTTGTAATGGTGATCTTCTGCATGCTTCGATCTTACAAACATGATTCATCAACTGAATAAGCATACAAATTATTTCATTGGATAGATGTCTTGAAAATCATATAAAATCTATAAGTGCAATTTCAAATGTGTTAATGGTTTCTTTTTCCTCGATCTTTGTAACACGTTTCCCATATCTGTCTAGGTTTAATGAATTTGGTAACACATTTCACTCGGTGTGTATTAACTCAGTATACCATCTTTTCTACTCAGTAGTCATAGAACATTACTCGGTAGACAACTCAGTGTATACTAAACTTTGTGACTTGTAAATTTTGTAACCGACTGCTCTATGCTTACCGACTGAATATTTCAGTAGTAATAACCGACTAGAGTATATAGAATGACTTTGGACATAAAACTAATGACAACTTAGTAAATAGTAATACATAAGGGGTATCTTATATAAACTAGGATGTTACACTTGGTCATATGTGGTCCTAAGGGGTCACGCATGTGTTAGAACACATGGGTCACCCCTTACGACCACATATGACCCCTTAGGACACTATTGAGTCCTATGAAGTAAAATTGTGTCCTAAGGGGTACATTATACACACTAGGATGCTATAATGTTGCATAGGTGGTCCTGAGGGGTCACATATGTGTTAGAACACATGCGTGACCCCTTAGGACCACATATGACAACTTTGGACACTATTGGGTCTTATAGGGTTGAAAATTGGGTCCTAAGGAGTAAATTATACACACTAGCATGCTATTAGGTGTCATATGTGGTCCTAAGGGGTCACACATGTGTTAGAACACATACATGACCCTTAGGACCACACATGACCCCTTAGGACACTATTTGGTCCTATGGGGTTGAAAATTGGGTCCCTAAGGGGTACATTATACACACTTGAATTCTATAAAGGCTCATATGTTGTCCTAAGGGGTCACCAATGTGTTAGAACACATGTGTGACACTTTAGGACCACATATGACCCCTTAGGACACTATTGGGTCCTATGGAGTCAAATTGGGTCCTAAGGGGTACATTATACACACAAGGATGCTATAAGGGGTCATACGTGGTCCTAAGGGGTCACACATGTGTGACCCCTTAGGACTGCAAGTATTATGGATATGTTGCCTAGTTTTTTCATTGATGTCAACACTTATCAACACTTATCCTTCTGGAGATCTTTGATTATGTTCACCAGCAAGTTTAGTGACCTATGCACAGTCACCAGTATTTGGTTCACTGATAGGTTATATTGTTGACTGACATGGAGGATAACTTTTTATCATCTAGAGATCACTTGGTTATGTCGAAGACATGGTTTGGACACTTGGTTTTGGAGATTTTATTATTAGTCTAATCGGGTTGACATATTTGTTGTTACCGGCAAATTGGTCTAGGTTATGGACCGACATGCATTATCTATTCTAGATCAGCACGACACGTTATGGAGATGGTTTAATAAATTAATATTATTATTGAGCTAACATGATGCATCACATCTTGACTTGTTGTAATTGATTTTTATTGTAATATCCTTAGTGAGCCAACCTACACATTTGGTCTTAGGTTTTGGTATATATGTAAGTTCTCAATTGTGAGATTAACATGGTATAGGTATGGTATGTAATAAGGTATTGTAAGGTTATATTCGGTATATGTGAATATAAGAAGTGCTACTCACACAGACATCATTTGAATATTCAAGGAAGGTTTGAAGAACACAATTAGAGCTTAACCAGTACTGAATCCAGCATAGAAGATGCCACTTTGAGCAATACATTTTCATTGGATTTAATCATCCATTTTTTAGTCATTGTGACTTCCATTCTTTGATTGAGCAGTGATATCTGGGTAACTAGCCTTTCTGCATGTGCAAACTCCATTTGTAAACACATACTATCTATTGTAGTATTATCTGATTGTAGGTAAGGTTTCCCACCGTGCTTTTTCTCCTTTCAGGGTTTCCACCTACAAATATTTGTGTTATGCATTTTGCATATTGTTCCTCTTTCTATTTCATGCATTAAGCTTCACCGGTACTATTATTAATTGTTAATTTGTTTACTGACATTTAGTTTGGTTTATCGGTATTATGTTTCAAGTTTGGTTAAAGTTGTATTTGAGATAAAATTATTAGACAACTGATTCAACCCCCCTCTTAGTTGCCTCCGGGTCCTAAAAATTGGTATCAGAGTGCAGTTTTCTTTTTGCAGAAGTTTAACAACTTGTGGAGATTCTATGGCAACTAACTATTTAAGGAAGGATAGTCTGAAACTTTATGGAACTAATTATGTTATATGGAAGATCATAATGAAGACACATCTGAATTGCATTGGAAAAGACATAGGGGATGTTACACAAAATGGTTATGTTGGTTCTACACCAGGTCAACCTAATCCACCTACATTGGCTAAGGATCAAGAGAATGATTGTAAAGAAAGAGAAGCACTTTTAAGCGCCTTGTTAGATCACAAAATCATGAGACTATCAAATCGATCTACTGCTAAAGATATTTGGGATAAGTTGGAGACATTTAATGAAGGTGATACCATTGTCAAAATTGCAAAACTAGAATGCTTCTGGGTCAGGTATGAAAATTTGAAACTAGAAGAAGATGAAAGAATTTTCGCTTTTATGGAAAGGGTTAATGAAATGGTTTTGGGAATACAATGTTGTGGAGGTTCCTTAAGTGAAGATGAAATTGTTTCGAAAGTTTTAAGAGAATTTCCACTGGTATACAAAATGAAAGTAACTACTATTAATGAGTTGAAAACTATGCCTAATACATCAGTATTTAGAGATACCTTGGTTGGAAAACTTTTAGCATTTGACCTTGAGGAGTTTGGTCTGGTTGCTACAATTAAGATAGATTTGGCTTTCAAAGCATCATCATTTGTAACATCTTTATCATCAGCAGATAAATCTAATTGGAAAGCACTCTATGAAAGAGAACTTGAAGACATCAGAAGGGAAAATGAAGAACTTGAAGATCTTGAAGCACTATTTGCAAGAAAAATGCCTAAAAGTCCTATTGGAAGTAAGTATGAAGGTAAAGTACCTTTTAAATGTTTTAACTGTAATAGAACTGGTCATGTGGTATCTAGATGTCCAGATAGACATGCAAGATTGAGAGAAGAAGCTAAAAGAACATATAAGCCTAACCGTGAATATCATAGATACAGATTTAAGAAGAATACAGACAATTCATGTTACTATGTTGATGAAGGAGTTACTGATGATTCTTATGAGGAACTAGGAGATAATTGATGGGCTTTTGTTGCAATAACTGAAGATCAACCAACACCTACTATTCCACTGGTAGAATAGGCCTTGGTAGCTAAAATTGAAGAAAAGGATGAATGGATTATAGATTCTGGATGTTCACATCACATGACTGGTGATAAAAGTAAATTCTTATCTTTTCAGGAATACAATGGGGGTCTAGTAAGATTTGGAGATGACAAAGCTTGTTTGATCAAAGGAAAAGACACTATATCTTTTGATGGTAAGCACAATCTTTTGAGTGTTGGTCAATTAGTTGAAAAAGTATTTCAGTTACAATTCAAGAATGGTAAATGCAAAATCATGAATAGAACTTGTTTGGAAGTTGAAACTGGTAATCAGACTAAAGGTAATATCTTTCATTTGAATAACAATGAGAAGACATGCTTGATTGCACATACTGATGAAAGTTGGTTATGGCATAAGAGACTTTGCCATGTAAATTTTGATTGCATTGTAAAGTTCAGTATAGCTAAGGCAGTAAGGGATTTACCTTAGATTGTAAAACCTCACAATCTGGTATGTAAGGAATGTCAATTGGGAAAGTAAGTTAGAACAACTTTCAAAATCAGTTTTGAGAAAACCAATAATGTTCTTGATTTAATTCATACTAACTTATGTGGTCTGGCAAAAACAAGAAGTCTACAGGGAGATAGATATTTTATGCGAATCATTGATGATTATTCTAGAATGTGTTGGGTTACCTTTCTCAAGGAGAAATTAGAAGCTTTTGGGAAATTCAAATTATTCAAGGCACTTGTAGAGAATAAAATCGGCAAGAAAATCAAATGTTTAAGATTAGATCAAGGAGATGAATTTATATCTAAGGAGTTCAATACATTTTGTGAAGTGAATGGAATTAGAAGACAAATATCAACACCCCAGACACCTCAACAAAATGGAGTTGTGGAAAGGAAGAATAAAACTATTTTGGATGTAGCTAGAAGCATGATATTAGAAGAAAATATACCTCATGTATATTGGAGAGAAGCAGTGAATATAGCAGTTTACACTTTCAACAGAGTTCACATCAAAGGTGAAACTGATAAGACACCCTATGAATTATTGGTGATATTCCTACTCTTAAGTACTTCAGAATATTTGGAAGCAAATGTTACATTAGGAGAGATGAGTATATTAGCAAATTTGATCCTAGAAGTGATGAAGGAATATTTCTTGGGTATTCATCTAAAAGAAAAGCATATAGATGTTTTAATAAGCGATTGCAGAAAATCATTTAGAATGCAAATGTGAAGATTGATGAGCAATTTAGAAGAGATTCAAGGTTTATGGACTCTAAATTGACAGTTGAGATAATCACAAGTGAACCTATATAGAATGCACCGGTATAGAATGTTGATCCAGTCACACCGACATCATCAGAGAATTCCATAGTGACTGAAGAACAACAACAAGTGAACACACCCAGGTATGTTAAATTGAATCACTTTGAAAGTCAGATAATTGGGAATAAGTATCAAGGAGTTATGACTATAGGAAGACTGGCAAATGAAGAGGCATATTTAATTTCTCAAATTGAAACAACATCAGTTAATGAGGCATGTGAAGATAAATATTGGATTAAGGCTATGGAAGATGAGTTAGAACAAATTGAAAAAGAACAATACATGGACACTGGTTCCCCGGCCTAAAAATAAAAATGTAATTGGAACTAAATGGGTATTCAAAAATAAACTTAATGAAGATGGTAAGGTAATCAGAAAAAAAAAAAAGATTAGTGTGTAAGGGATATTCACAGAAAGAAGGAATTGATTACAATGAAACCTTTGCACCGGTAGCTAGAATTGAGGTGGTCAAATTATTTCTTGCATTTATAGCACACAAGAACTATAAAGTTTATCAAATGGATGTTAAATGTACATTTCTGAATGCTAATCTTGAAGAGGAAGTTTACATTAAACAACCTAGTGGATTTTCATTGACAAATGATAAAGATATGGTTTGCAAGTTAAGGAAATATTTATATGGATTGAAGCAAGCTCCTAGAGATTGGTATGCTAGGTTGGACAAATATCTTTTGAAGCTTGGTTACACTAAAGGTAATGCTAACAACAACTTATATTTAAAGGTGACTAATGAAGACATTCTAGTTATTGAATTTTTTGTTGATGATATCATTTTTGCAGGAGAATATGGATTGTGTAAAGACTTTTCTAGAAAATGCAAGAAGAATTTGAAATGTCTATGATTGGGGAGATCAAATTATTTTTATGATTGTAGATTTCTCAAACTGATAAAGGTATATTCTTATGTCAATCAAAGTACTTGAAGGAATTACTGAAGAAATTTGGTATGGAAAACTCTAAACCAGTAAGTACTCCTATGACAACAATTGATAAAGTACCATTGAAGAATGATTCAGCCCCTGTTAATCCGACAATATATAAATTTATGATTGGAGGTTTACTATATTTGACACAAACAAGACCTGATATTATGAATGCAGTATGCATTGTTTCAATATTTCAGAGTAACCCTAAGGAAAATCATGAATCAACAGTGAAAAGGATTTTCCAGTAATTACAAGGCACAACAAATCTTGGTTTATGGTATCCTTAAGATGAAAATTTTGATTTATGTGCATACACCGATGCTAATTGGGCAGGAGATGTAGATGACAGAAAGAGAACCACCGGTAGGGCATTCTTTCTTGGTAGCAAATTGATTTCATGGTTGAGCAAGAAACAAAGTTGTACATCATTATCAACAACAGAATCAAAATATGTTGCAGCAACAACTAATTGTACTCAAGTATTATGGATTAAGAAAATGTTCAAGGACATAAAGGTAAAATGCAAAGAACCTATAATCATCTATTGTGATAATTCAACAGCAATTGATATATCTAAGAATCCGGTATTTCACTCTAAAACTAAACATGTTTCTATCAAATACAATTTTCTGAAAGAGAATGTTGAAGCAAAGGAAGTGAAATTCATTTATGTGAATACTAGAGAGCAGATTGTAGATATCTTTACTAAGCCTTTGCCTAAGGAAACATTTGAATATCTTAGAGAGAAGCTTGGGGTTATACCCTCACCGGTAGAGACTTAGATAGTTGATGCTTGGCGTCAAACCGACAGAATTTACAGAGAAACCCTTTTCTGGCTTTGATGGAGGAGAGCTACTTCTTAGAGGGAGTAGTTGGATAAGTTGGTGCTATGAACTGGTTGTATCTAGTATTTATATTACTTTGACATTTGATTTCAAAGGGGGAGAGATATCTATGGAAAAACACATTATCCTTTGGGCAAAGATCATTCATTAGGGGAGAGATTTTTACTCTCTGCATTTGTATTTTAATTTTTGGTATTGATCTATTCTGGAGATTGTTGGTTTTTGGTTTATTGGCATTTCTGCTTTGGCACTTAGATGGTTTTTCCATCTTGTGTTTCCATCAATGCCAAAGGGGGAGATTGTTGGTATTATGGATATGTTGCTTGGTTTTGTCATTGATGTCAACACTTATCAACTTTTATCCTTTTGGATATCTTTGATTATGTTCACCGACAAGTTCAATGACCTATGCACAATCACCAGTATTTGGTTCACTGACAAGTTATATTGTTCATCGACACTAAGGATAACTTGTTATCATCTAGAGATCACTTGGTTATGTCGAAGACATGGTTTGGACACTTGGTTTTGGAGATTTAATTATTGGTCTAATCAGGCTGACATAGCTGTTGTTACTAGCAAATTAGTCTAGGTTATGGACTGACATGCATTATCTATTCCAGATCAGCACGACACATTATCGAGAGCTGACCTACACATTTGGTCTTAGGTTTTGGTATATATGTAAGTTCTTAATTGTGAGATTAACATTGTATAGGTATGGTATGTAATAAGGTATTGTATGGTTATATTCGGTATATGCAAATATAAGTAGTGCTACTCATGCAGACATCATTTGAAGATTCAAGGAAGGTTTGAAGAAGACAATCGGAGCTTAACCGGTACTGAATCCAACATAGAAGATACCACTTTGAGTAGTACATTATCATTGGATTTAATCATCCATTTTGTAGTTAGTGTGACTCCCATTTTGTGATTGAGTAGTGAACTCTAGGAAATTGGCCTTTCTGCATGTGTAGACTCCATTTGTAAACACATACTATCTGCAGTAGTATCATCTGATTATGGGTAAAGTTTCCCACCATGGTTTTTACCCTTACAGGGTTTCCATGTACAAATATCCATGTTATGTGTTTTGGATATCGTTTCTCTTTTTGTTTCATGCATTAAGCTTCACCGGTAGTATTATTAACTATTAATATGTTTACCGGCATTTAGTTTGGTTTATCGGTATTATATTTCAAGTTTAGTTAAAGTCGTATTTGAGATAAAACCATTAGACAACTGATTCACCCTCCCCCCCTCTCAGTTTCATCTAGGTCCTAACAAGGACCACATTGATAGACTTATAAAGCAATGAGAGGGCGGGGTGAATCAATGATATAAATAATAATACTACTTTAAACACTCACCGGTAGAGATACTTAACATGTTTACTATACACTATGCATGCAATCCAAACTAATATTAAAGCATCCATAATAAGTAGAACATCCACCATAACACAAGTTTTTATACGTGGAAAACCAAAATGGGAAAAACCACAGTGAGGTGGAACTCACAAGTTAACTATCTGTAGAAATAGGTAACTGACCAGTTAAGGTCTACAAAAGTGCTCTACTAGGAGCAAATCCTATTAAAGATCCCAAAAATTTGTTAGGAGCTATACCCTATTAAAGGTAGTACCCTGTTAGGAGTAACCTCATAGAGGATTTCAAAATCCAAACTAATGGATCACCTTTTTAGAGGATTTGTAAAATGAAGTTTGTTAGAGCTTACCCAGTTATGGGATTTGACTGTTGTAATGATTAGAAAACAACAAGTGGTGTGATCTAGAAGTGGCACAACTTGCTTGAATAGATCCTCTTTTTCTCACTCAAAACTACATCACCAACATATTCTACAGTGCCTTCAACAACTTAACACTTCTATCTTGTATCATATCATATCATATATCATATCAAAAACTTAATCATAATGTCATTATATAGACATTAGATTTCATGTCGTCGTATAAATTATATCACAATTTCCTAGGTGCAATGTATCTAGACAATCAAACATACCTCATCACAAATTGCCACCAAATCTGTTAGTTAGGGGTAACTACTCTCGACCAATGATAACTCATCACACAATCAATGAATACCAGTTGGAACACCGATACTGGATAAGAGTTTACCACATTTAATACATAAACCAATTGTCCTTCATTTGATTCTTTGATGGTCTCTATTGAATCTCACGCCAATGTCAAGTCATTCCTTCATATACTTGTTTGACACATATACTGGTTAGACACTCTCTAAACCATCATAAACTAAACATCCAATACTTGTTGCACTACAAGTAACTTTAGAAGTATTATCAGTTTGTCTAAGATTAAAATGACAATGTGAACATATGTGAGTGTGTACATGTTCCATCAATGACAATACATGAAGTCATCCATTACAATCATCATCAAGCCAACAATCTCCCCCTTTGGCATTGATGGCAACACTTAGAAAATTTTACAACTTTACAACTAAGTGTGCTTGCAAAAAAAAAAATGTACAAACATATTTCAACTCCTCCTTAACAATACATATAAAATTTTCACAACACACATACATATTTCTACTCCCCCTTTGACAACAATGCAAAATTGAAAAGTAAAATATAAATATATAGCAAAATTTGCATTAAATGTTTAGATAAACAAAAATGTAAGAGTATTTCTACACCCATCATACTTTGCATAGAAAGTTTAATTTCCTGCTAGAACAAGACATCAGGTGAATGACTCCTAATCAATTCCCAAACAAATTTTTGTCTAGGGCCACTGTTCAATCCCCTCACATTTTATGATAGCACAATCATTTTGGAGGAGTGGAAAAGTGAGAATCCAGAGTCTTTACTAACTCTGACTCAACCAAATTCTTCCCCATCAATTTGATCTTATCTAAATCCTTCTTTCTACCAACCTTTGAATTCTTCTCCGAAGCACCTTTCTTAATATCTTTCTGATGAAGACCCAGGTGTACAGAGGTCTTATTACTTTTGACTCCAGCAGGTTCCAATTTCTGAGCTTCCATAGAACCCTCCCCCCCAACCAATGTCACTTCCACACCAGAAGTGGATCCCAACTGGACCACTACTAGCTGATCTATCTCCATTTGCTGGCTTCCAACCACTTCTAGAGCCTAGGTAGAGTCCCTGAACACACTTTCTAGAACCATCCCTGATGCACCTTGATCCAAAGGGATTAACCTCCTGTTGGCTAAGCTCATCCAAGGCTTTGAATCTATTGAAGGTATCCTCCTCTTGTCTCTCGTGAAAGGACCTCTTTTATTGTTGATTCTAGTTCTTTGACTTAAATGAGACAAAACCATGAACACCCACTACCTTATCTGACATAGCATCTTTTCTTTTATCAACGCCATCTAGGTTATGGGATGATTGCTAAGGTTGGCGCACCACTAGTTTATACCTAGGGCACTTGCATTGTAAATGACCATACTCATGACACATACGACACTGAAATGGTAAAGTCTCATAATCCAATTGTTGAACCAAAGAATAAGAGCCCGCACACATATCTATAGCATCTGGAAAAGGTTAACTAAGATCAATTTCAACACAGGAATGAGAAAAAGTCATTATCTTTCTCCCCAGGGTTTGCATTGAAGATCCTACTGGCTTCCCAAGAAGTGAGACAAGAATCCATAGCACATCCTCCCAGCAGCATTCCATTGGAAAATGCAGTAAACGAACCCACACTATAACCCTATATGGGAACTCCTTTGAAGGGTTAAACCCCACATGCCAAGGTTTAATGAACAACCCCACCTGGTTGTAAAAATATGGGCCTCCTTCCAAAACACTATTGCAATCCTCCATGCAGTTGGAAGTAACCATGAAGTAGTATTTTGCCAATATCATAATCTCCATTTCCCCTTCAAGTGCCCAAGTCCTCTGCACCCAGTTTTCCAAGAACTACAAGGAAACCCTCATCCCCAAAAACTTGCAATATAGTGAGTTTTTTGAAAATTATTCAACATCTTTAGCTATCATCTCTCGAGGAATAACCAACCTTGGCCTCTCACTGCATCTCTCTAGACAACCATTAATCTTCATAATGTGACAGACACCAGCACCACTAGACCCTGAATTAGAAGAAAAAAGATTATTATTAAAGTATTAATACTTTGGTATGGGGATTTTGAACCTATTGAAGCATGAAAAATCCATGGCGGGAGGTTCCTTTGAGGCTTCTCCACCAATGCTCATCATTGGACCTCACAAAATAAAAAATCCACACCCCAAAGGGGACAAGCAAGAAAACTCAACAACCAAGTGCCAACCCCTCCCAACCACCACCGAAAGGAAGATCCAACTGCAAGCCCTTGCCCCACTGGCTAATAATGGGCTCACAAAGAACCCCAAACCCCAGTTCCATGCCACACAACCCCCCTCTTGCAAACCACTGCTCAACCAACAACACCCGCAACTCCTCCCCTCCCTCCAAAAACCTCCATTGCCCTCCCTCCAATGCACCAATAGGCAATGACCACCCATGAGATAGAGCATCAATGCCCTATCTCGACATCCTGCTATCTCCCTCATGCACAACACCATCTCCAAAAATCGAGCCAATCCGTAAGTAAATTAATTACACCTTACTTTTGTAATTTGATAATTATAAGTTCATGATTGTTAAAAATGTTTAAAATGCAAACAACTTTAATAAGTATATATATATATATAAATAGAACATTTAAATTTTAAAAAATGTAAGATATAAACACAAAGTTCTATGAAATGTCTAGATCTCTAACATATACATACATGTAAATATCATGTTCTAAAATATACATATAAAAAATGTTGAGCTCAAAAAATAAAATATGTCTAGTACAATGTCTAGAAAATGTGTGCACATTCACATATATAAACAATGGGTCAGTCGGGGCCCTATCCTAAACCATGTCCCAATCCTTGTGCCTGCAATAGAGTACACATGAACTCATACATTAAACATTCATACTAGTAAATTTTTAAGAATTATATTCATCTATCTAATAGAATTTGAAACATTCATACATACAATTTATGTAATATAATTTGAAACATAGATTAAGAGCATACATGTACACCCTTTCTAGATAAACATACCTCATGGTCTCTAACATCTTTACCACGTGCATTTAGGACTCTAAAATGTCTATGTTATGAAGAGAAAAACCTACGTGATAGTCACTCATCCTGCAATGTTGAATGTTTGTTAGATATAAATAACTTAAAATTAAGATCAATACCTATCCCTTTAAATAGAACTAAAAAAAATAAAATTTAAATTTATATATACTTTTGTCTTCCGATGAATAGGGTCAGTGGTAATAAGAAAATCTCCATACATGGATCCTAACAAAATTCCCTTTAGTTCATAAATTATAATTAAATAAGTAAAAAAATAAACATCTACAATCAAGTAGAGATAGTTTTTAAATTCAAATTAACTTTTAAAAAATCATACTTGATTTGAAAAATCTAATGCTCCTCCAATCATGCTGATATAATAACTGTGCAAGGAACCCACTACAGTATCACCCTCAATGTCTAACTCCATAAGTAGACTATTGTACCACCCCCAAACTCCAGTATCCTGGCCAACTGATGTATGTTGGGGAGGGGTAGTAGGATGTGCAACATCAATATAATTAGAATCTGTAGGCTCACAACCGTGGCTACAAGAAACCAGTCTACCAAGAACATGTCTAACATATGTTGAGGCCTCCTCTAGAGTGATCCCATGCTCCATAGAAATAACCCGATATACATCCAAGAGATCACTGGACAAACATGCACTCATCTGTCATAAAGGATCTATCTCACATATGCATGCAACATCCATCGATGATGGTATGTCTGCTTGAACATAGGGATCATAACTCTCTAATGCATCATCAACTATAGGAATCCTAGAATGAGAGCATAACAAATATCTACCCACACGATCTGATGTCATCTTGTCAACCTGTGTGGTTATGGTTGCAATACTGGAAAAAATAGACCGTCGAGTGTCATGTGGTGCACTATCTGCTGCACATGCCAATTCCAAACATTTTAGAAAAACTAAAAGGTGTGGACCAATCAATTCCTACTTAATCACGGGCTCTGGTGCATCAGGTCTTCTAAACTTATCTGAAAGTATGCCTCTCCCCTACTTAGCATTAGCAGGAAAATATGTGTAGTCAACATTGTAGCCCAAATGGAAATCTGCAAACAATTGTTTGTAGATATAAAGGGCCAACTCATCCTTTTGGGGCCACATATGATGAGTAGCAAACCATCTAGGATATATAAATGTTGCCACTAGTACATCTATGCACCTAGTAGGCATCTAACCCTTCACCGTACCCATGGACTAATAATGAGGGAACATGGTCTTCACATCAATGGTAGAAACCTTATCCTTGATTGTTTCCCATTTGATGGTAGCACAAACACTACGTGAAAGGGAACTGTAGAATAAAGTAGTGTTAGTCTCATCATATGGATTATAAGTGTCAACTACGTAAATCATATGACGTAGCTCATCTCTAATCATCATGCTCCTTTCCTTATTTATATGGTTAGGGGTATTTTCCAATGTGTTGTTCAAGTAATCTAGAGCACATTGTAATGCCTATTCTATTTGATCATAAATATGTTTCCTATCCTCAGGAGTTATTGCAGACCTATGTGATGTCTGCTCACTCCCTCCCGGATTAACACTGGGCTTAGATCCAGTGTTATGTGAACTAGGCTGATAACACATGATGATAATAGAAAAATTTTAGATATATCTGCATGTGCATGTATGCACATATGTATTACAATTTATATTTTAAAAAATTATACTTACAAATATAAACAACAATTAAACATAATTTAAATTTTTAATATAAAAACTGTAGAACAAAATAAAGTGCAACTTTTGGAAAAATATACATGTCTAATTTACATATATTTTCATTATTTTAAACATGTTTAAACATATATAAATAGATATAAAAAAAATATACACATAAACATATATTTTCATCATTTTAAGTTAATATGAACATATAAGATATGAAAAGAAATTTAAATACATATACATGTATTTTCAATATTTTAAACATATTTAAGTTCATAAAAAAGATATTAAAGATATTTAAAATCATAAAAAGAAATATTTAAAAGCATGTGCGACCACTTAGGACCACATATGAACACTTAGGACACTATTGCATCCTATGGGGTCAAATTTGGCCCTAAGGGGTCATATGTGGTCCTAAGGGGTCATGCATGTGTTATAACACATGTGTGACCCCTTAGGACAATATATGAACCCTTAGCACACTATTGGATCTTATGGGGTCAAATTGGGTCCTAAGAGGTACATTATACACACTAGGATTCTATAAGGGGTTATAGGTGGTACTAAGGGGTCACACATGTTTCCTAACACATGCGTGACCCCTTAGGACCACCTATGACCCCTTATAGCATCCTAGTGTGTACATTATGCATAGTATTCGGTCCTATGAGGTCAAATTGGGTCCTAAGGGGTACATTATACACACTAGGATGTTATAAGAGGTCATATGTGGTCCTAAGGGGCCACACATGTGTTACCCCTTAGGACTGCATATGACCCCTTAGGACACTATTAGGTCCTATGGGGTCAAATTGGGTTTTAAGGAGTACTTTATACACACTAGAATGTTATAAGGGGTCATATGTGGTCCTAAGGGGTCACACATGTGTTAGAACACTTAGATGACACCTTAAGACCACACATGACCCTTTGGGACACTATTGGGCTCTATGGGGACAAATTGGGTGCTAATGGGTACATTATACACACTAGGATGCTATAAGGGGTCAGGCATGTCTTAGAACACATGTGTGACCCCTTAGGACAATGTTGGGTCATATGGGGCTGAATTATACACACTAGGATGCTATAAGGGGTCATATGTGGTCTTTAGGGATCACGCATGTGTTACAACACATGCGTGACCCTTTAGTATCACACATGACCCCTTAGGACACTATTGGGTCCTATTGGGTCAAATTAGGTTCTACGGGGTACATTATAAAGACTAGGATGCTATAAGGGGTCATATCTGTTCCTAAGGGGTCACACATGTTTTAGAACACATGTGTCATGCCTTAGGACCACACATGACCCCTTAGGACACTATTGGTTCCTATGGAGTCAAATTGAGTCGTAAGGGGTACATTATACACAATAAGATGATATAAGGGGTCATAAGTGGTCCTAAGGGGCATGCATGAACCCTTAGGACCACACATGACCCAATATGACACTATTGGGTTCTAAATTGTATACTATACACACTGGGATGCTATAAGGGGTCATATGTGGTCCTACAGGGTAACACATGCCTTAGAACACATGTGTGACCCGTTAGGACCACAAATGACCCTTTAGGACACTATTGGGTCCTATGGGGCCAAATTGGGTCCTCCAGGGTACATTATACACACTAGGATGCTATAAGCGGTCATATGTGGTTGTAAGCGATCACGCATGTGTTAGAATACATGTGTGATCCCCTAGGACCACACATGACCCCTTACAACAATATTGGGTCCTATGGGATCAAATTGGGTCCTAAGGGGTACATTATACACACTATGATGCTATAAGGGGTCATATGTGGTGCTAAGGGGTCTTGTAGTGTTGGAACACATGTGTGAACCCTTAGGACCACACATGACCCCTTAGGACACTATTGGGTCGTATGGGGTCAAATTGGGTCCTAAGGGGTACATTATTCACACTAGGATGTTATAAGGGGTCTTAAATGGTCCTAAGGGGCCACACATGTGTGAACCCTTAGGACACTATTGTGTACTATGGGGTCAAATTGGGTCCTACAGGTACATTATACACACTAGGATGCTATAAGGGGTCATATGTGGTCCTATGGGGCCACGCATGTGTAAGAACACATCTTTGACCTCTTAGGACCACATATGACCCCTTAGGAGACTATTGGAATATATGGGGTGAAATTGGGTCCTAAAGGGTACATTATACACACTAGGATGCTATAAGGGGTCATATATGGTCATTAAGGATCAGCATGTGTTAGAACACAAGTGTGATCCCTTAGGACCACAAATGAACCCTTAGGACACTATTGGGTCCTATGGGGTCAAATTGGGTCTTAAGAGGTACATTATACAAACTAGGATGTTATAAGGGGTCATATATGGTCATAAGGGGTCACACGTGTTAAAACAAATGTGTGACCCCTTAGGATCACATATGACCCCTTATAGCATTTTAGTCTATACATTATGCATATTATTGGGTCCTATGGGGTCAAATTGGGCTGTAAGGGGTATATTATACATGTGCTAGGATTCTATAAGGGGTCATATGCACTCCTAAGGGGTGACAAATGTGTTCTAACACATGCAAGACCCCTTAGGACACTATTGGGTCTTGTGGGGTCAAATTGAGTCTCAAGGGGTACATTATACACACTAGGATGCTATAAGGGATCATATGTCATCGTAAGGGGTCACACATTCTAGAACACGTGTGACCCCTCAAGAACACATATGACACCTTATAGAGTCCTAGTATGTACATTGTGCATACTATTGTGTCATAAGGGGTATGTTATATATACTAGGATGTTAGAAGGTGTCATATGTGCTCCTAAGGAGTCACGCATGTGTTATAACACATGCATGATGCCTTAGGACCACATATGACCCCTTATAACACCCTAGTGTCTACATTGTGCATACTACTAGGTCATAAGGGGTATTTTATATAAACTAGGATGTTACAATTGGTCATATGAGGTCCTAAGTGGTCACGCATGTGTTAGAAGACATGGGTGACCCCTTACAACCACATATAACCCCTTAGGACACTATTCGATCCTATGGGGTGAAATTGGGTCCTAAGGGGTACATTATACACACTAGGATGGTATAAGGGGTCATAGGTGGTCCTAAGAGGTCACACATGTTTTAGAACACATGCATGACCCCTTAGCACCACATATGACAACTTATGACACTATTGGGTCTTATGGGGTCAGAAATTGGGTCCCAAGGGGTACATTATACACACTAGGATGCTATAAGGGGTCATATGTAGTCCTAAGGGGTTACACATGTGTTAGAGCACATGCATGACCCTTATGACCATATATGGCCCCTTAGGACACTATTGGGTCCTATGGGGTTGAAAATTGGGTCCTAAGGGGTACATTATAAACATTAGGATTCTATACGGGGTCATATGTGGTCCTAAGTGGTCACACATGTGTTAGAATACATGGGTGACACCTTAAGACCATATATGACACTTTAGGATACTATTGGGTTGTATGGGGTCAAATTGTATCCTAAGGGGTACATTATACATACAAGTATGCTATAAGTGGTCATAGGTGGTCCTAAGGGGTCACACATGTGTGACCCATTAGGACCACTTTGATAGACTTATAAAGCATTGGGAGGTGGGCTGAATCAATGACAACAAAAACAATACTACTTTAAACACTAACCGATAGAGATACTTAACAAGTTTCCTAAACACTATGCATGCAGTCCAAAGTGATATTAAATAATCCACAATAATTAAAAAATCAACCATAACACAAGTGTTTATATGTGGAAAACATAAATGGGAAAAACCACGGTGAGATGGAACTCAGAACTTAACTATCTGCAGAAATAGGTAACTGGCCGGTTAAGGTCTACAAAAATGCTCTGCTAGGAGTGAATCATGTTAAAGATACCAAAGCTCTATTAGGAGCTATACCCTATTAAAGGTAGTACCCTATTAGGAGTAACCTCAATAGAGGATTTTAGAATCCAAACTAATTGATCACCTTGTTAGAGGATTTTAATAATGAAGCTTGTTAGAGCTTACCTCGCTAGGGGATTTGATTGTTGTAGTGATTAGTGTTTATGGTAAAATGAAAAAAACAATATTGAAAGACTAAATAGATTCAACCACAAAACCATAGCCTAAAAACAAAAAAAATCCACCATAACATATGAAGATTACCTAAGACAATGCAAATCAAATGAAACCATAAAGATTATACCATCACATGTCCAATAGGGTTTGGATCTCCATTCTTCCTATCTCCATTGATCTTGCTTGATATATTTGCTCTCAGATTTTATGTGTGCACAAGAGCTCAACAAAGAACGGAAATGTGGTTGCAAGTAGGCTTCATCACATATGATTAGGCTGAAATTGACAATTCTGTGATAGAACATACGTTGCCAATTGGATAAGCTACTCAAGAGGATACACTCAAGTAGGTCCCCTAAAAGATAGGATCAAAGAAGCACTTTTTGATGAACAGGGAATGCTACTAGGCTAGAAAGAAGCACTTTGTGATGAACATGGAGTACCACTAGGATAGGAAGTATCACTTTGTGATTAACGGAGAGTACTAGTAGGATAGGAAGTAACACTTTGTGATGAATAGGGAGTACCACTAGGATTGACACAGTTGATTTTCTTGACTGTAGGAGGACTTACCTATGCTAGAGTCACGAGCGAGATTCCCATCGACTCGAAGTTTACGACTAGAGCTAACACCCAAGGATAAAGTATCATTTTAGGCTATGGGCTTGCGATATATTTTGCATGTGTCTGAGTTTCAAGTGAACATGGGATTATTGACTATGCTAGCTGAGAGATGGCACTAAGAGAATTGCATGTTTTAGTTGTCGATGGGTAAGATAACAGTCACCTTAGAGGATGTGTATAAGATACTAAGGATATTGATCGATGGGGAGTTAGTTTCTTACGATCGAGATGGAGATGGATGCACTAAGATGAGTGTTTCAGGATTGAGGACTAGAGATGAGGGTTGGACATGTGGCTTGGGATACCATGACAGTGATAGGATTGGCACTACTAGCGGTACTGGCAGGAGTGATCAGCAGATTCTTCTATCTGGATGGGGTGACACGAGGGTTGGTAGTGGGTTGGGGGAGGACTCTAGAGACATTGGTGACTAAGCACACCAGGTTTGCATGGGGGCCGTGTCTGCTGGAATGTTTGTATTATGAGCTGGATCAGTAGGATTGGGATGCAAAGTGACACTGTTGCAGGTGTGGGCATATGAGCATCTGTCGGTTACATGTTTGATACACTTCAGGGGCAAAGGACATGAGTGCATTTATGTACACCTGTATGATATGATTACGTCACAGCCATAGATTGGGAGGCTAGAGTATTGGCATTGGGTTATTGATGAGGTAGTTAGTGTGGTATGGAGGCCCTACTTAGATTGTGAGGAGTGGGAGGATGATGCAGTGGAGCTATTGTATGTATTCCAGAGTAGGTATCTGATCGGTCGGACACCATATATCATTGATAGGTAGTTGATTGACAGGGTGTGTAGGCAGTTCGGCAGGATACAGCGGATGCCATAGGGCTCTAGGATGTATGCACGGATGGTGAGGGATTAGGTGCATTTGGGGCCACTACTTTCTTATGATTAGGTTGTGACACAGATGGTAGAGATGGTTCCCCTACCTTGGGATATATGGGTAGATATAGAGGATGCAGGGATGGATGAAGAGTAAACTACATATTGGGGAGGGAATCCATTTCCATGGCTGACGGATCCAGGGGAGCCGATAGATGGAGATGGTGGAGGTAGAGGTCGACGGAGGAGGTGGGGAACAGTGGTAGAGAGGAGATCAGCTTCAAGGAGAGAGGGAAAAGAGGAGGAGGATGAGTTACTATCCTTGAGGGAGATCTGCCAGGGACAGGCAGATGAGATCTAGGATCTAGAGAGGGAGACAACTAGGCTTAGGAGATAGTTGAGGGATACTGAGTGAGAGAGGGTGAAGAGGAGGAGGATGAGTTACTATCCTTGAGGGAGATCTTCTAGGGATAGGTAGATGATATCTAGGATCTGGAGAGGGAGACAACTAGGCTTAGGAGATAGCTGAGGGATACTGAGCGAGAGAGCGATCATGCTATTCAGCATTATATAGAGGTTGAGACGACACTGAGGGTAGGGAGGCAGGCAACAAAGGACACAAGGGTAGGATATGCCAAGTTTTGTGGGTAGGGGATGAGGTATCCTACTGGAGAGACCTGTACTATGGAGTGGTACCACCAGATTAGTGGGCGAGGAGCTTTCGGAGACCATCACAAACTGCGACGACCACTGGAGGGAGAGACAAGAGACAAGCGTCTAGCAATGGGGTCATGGGTCCTCCACCACCATTAAATAGACGAGGTAGGAGAGATGATCTTGGGGTGGGTCCTTCTAGGGCTCAGACTCTGTCGAGGCTAGCCAGCTCTAAGGGAGGGAGTTCATCGTAGCCTTAGAGGGCTCCCTATGTATCAGTTTTTGTAACATTTTTTGTATGATGACACCTTCGGGTGATTGTAGCCATATGTATTTTGACATCATTGTATCATGACACTTATGATTTTGAGATATATATATATATATATATATATATATGAGATGATTCATTGTTGTAGCAGCTATATGCATGTGTACCTATGTGATGTTTCTATGTGATGCTTATGATATGAATGTAAATATGTACATGAGGAAATGCAATATTTATGTTCTTTTATGTTTTTAATATGTTTATACAAATGAAAATGTGAATGTATGAAATGCAGATGAATATGATAATGAAAATAACTATTTACATTATGAGAATGTAAAATGTGCTAACATGTGTTGTGTGTAGGATGTGATCCAATTGTGATATCTATATGTATGTATGAAATGCTAACATGTGGTAGTGCAGGTGCAAACTATATGAGATTCAAATATTTTTGGTGTGTCATTATACTCAGTCGTGTGATAGCAGGATACATGGACTCAAGAAGGACTATGTAGGTCAATCAAGAAAGGGGGATGGAAGGTAGAAGATATTGAAGTGAAAGAGCTTCTTGTGTGTTATCATCATTGAGCTTTATTATGGCAAATAGGTTATGACAATCCAGATATATGTTCGACCCAGAAAGTCATTGTACCCATTTACATGGAGATCAGACAATTGTAAACAAGGAATGCTCCAATTCATAATAAACTCACAGTGTCCTCATATCCTTGGACAAGTCATAGCATTACTAAGAGACAAGCCACAAACAACAAAAAAATAGATGACGATACCCCATCCTCGCCTTTCTAGTCAAAGACATCTTGGAGATAGAATCTCTACTCAGAGACATCCCAGAAAAGCTAAAAGACGTGTCACCAAAAGATAAAATCAAAATAAAACCAAGACTCGACACCAACATCCACTGTAGTCCTCAAGTTTCATGTCTCTTGTCACTTGTATAAGTCTATTTAATTGTCATCACAATGTTTACTTTCACAAAAGGATAGATAGCACTGAACCATAATGTTGTCTGAGTCTGCTAAAAGATTTGATTTGTTGAAGCCCATTGCTACTTGTGTCTCATCTCAAACTGACTGAATCCATGAAACTGATACTTTATTGCGAAGAAGAGAGAATTTTATTGTGGATTGTGATGAAAATGTTGCTTTATTGTGGATTGTGCGCGAATAGACTGAAGAAAGCTGGAAGAAACTGTACTCCTCAGAATATGTGATGCTTTTAGTTCCACACCCATCACTAAATGTAGGATTTGCCTTAGCCATAGATAGGAGCTGATTTATTATGGACAGATAGGGTTGTGTGTGTGTGCAAATTGAAAGGATGAAAGTGAACCTTGAAGGAGGGAGGATCAATGTCTCTACACATGGCGTCGGTGACCTAATTTTCACCATGGTACTTGCCTAGGTGCCACCCAAGTGGTTTTCACCGTTGGACGAAATGATTTTTTTCTTTACTTGTTTTATTTTTCATTTTTTTAATGTCACAAGGCACCTGTTTGCTAGGTTTTCACCAAGTAACTATTTTTTATTTTATGATATTTTTTTTTTGTATTTTTGTATTTTTTTTTTTTTGTATTTTTGAATTAGGATATGCTGAAGAGTTATGTGTAAAACCTTCAAAGGTGCATGTTGTTCATAGGATCCTCCCAAGGTTCACCCTCTATGGTTGAGAGTTAATATGCATTAGATCCATAGATTATTGTAATGATGTAAAGACCAAGCCAATTCAGTTTGAATTTGCCCTTCTTCTCTCTATCTTGCTAATTCTTAGGATTTTCTCTGAGAACTAAGTCATTGGGACTAAGGGTGAAGATGCAATTATATTCAGGTATGTCAAGGTAATTTTTGAGGTCATCATTGGTACTCTCCTCATCTCTCTCGATCATGAATGAGTCCAAATTGTCATCACTAAAAGCGAATTCGGGGACAGGTGTCCTCATCCTTTGGGATTTTGACCTAGAACCTAGAGGCAAAGACTGTGTGGGATCCTTAAGGGTTGTTTCTTGACCAACTTTGAATTTTCTATAAAATTCCTCTTCTTTTGTGGGTTCACCTGGTTCTCTGAATGTCTTGGTGAGTTCATAGTCATTGGAGGATTTTTCTGAACCCCATTCCCATTCATTAGAGTCGATGGAATACTGGTTCTCTTATTAATGTTTCTTCTACCTTTCGAGTATTTACCCTGGAAGATATGAACCCAAGCCCTTTCGAGTGCGATTTTTTAAATATCGATTCTAGTTGCAAAGGTTGAATGATACCTTCCTGTCTTAAGCCGAGGGGACTTTTACCATCATATCCAAAAATTTTGTAGGATCTTGAATCCTTTGCCATATTTTTCACATGGTATGTTGATGTGATCTTATGTACCATCTTCATGGTCTTTGTAAAGTATTTTGTATAAGTCTTCTTCTTCCATTTCATCCCTTTTGGAAGATAGTAGGATCCCATTTGAGTGTAATAATAGATACCCCTTTAGAAGGATGTGGTCATCCATATTATTTTGGTGAACTCATAACTTATGGTAAGCACATGGTTTGATTTAAAGTGTATTCACCTATGCCTTTGTCTTGATATTTCCCTTTAAGCTCACCTTGTTTTTATGTTCAAGGTTTTAAGGATTCAAGGTCAATGTATGCAAAAGAAGGGATAGCTTCTCTATTACTTGGAATGATTGTCTTATTTTTTGGTCTCAATTTATTGCAATATATAAATGGACTAGGATCACCATTAACTGTTACTTCAACTCCATTATGAGGAAACTTAATGCATTGGTGGTATGTAGTTGGGACTTCCCTCATCTCATGAATCCATGAGTGTCTTAGCAATATGTTGTATGTGAGATCAAAGTCTAGGACTTGACAAACCACATCCTTTGTAACTGGCCCAACTCTGAGGAGCAATGTGACTATGCCCTTGGATGAATGCTCTTCATCATCATATACCTTGATGGTAATTTTGTTTGTAGCATTCACAGCTTTTTCTGAATATCCCAATTGTATTATTGTGTTCAAAGTACATATATTGAGACCAACTCCTCCATCTATCAGGACTCATTTTATTTGATGTTTGTGTAGGAAGGCTTCAATGTGTAAAGGTGCATTATGTGGTTGGCTCATGAAGGCATCATCAGCTTTTGTGAATGTAAGGGAGTGTGGAACATAAAGGTATCCCACCATGGCTTGAAACCGGTCCACGTTCCAATCAATGGGGACAGTAGTGTCTCTCAAATTTATTTCAAGAATGTCTTTATGTGCAGGGGATATGAGTAAGAGCTCAAGGATTGAGATAAGCATGGGTGTTGAGTAAGAGCTCAAGGATTGAGATAAGCGTGGGTGTCTTCCCTAACTGTTCTACAAGGTCATACTCAAGTTTGGTTGATGAGGAAGTGGTGTTTTTAGTTGGAGCACCTTGTAAAGTGAATTTACCTTGACAAGTTGTAACATTACATTTAGAGTTAGGTTCGGAAGAAGATCCAATGCATTTTAGGACAACCTTGGGTCTTTGGGTAGAATTTTCAGGTGTTTTGTCCCTTAAAATAATGGTAGAGACATAGTTGTCCATCGAAATGTGATTGATAGTTGAATCAAATCTATAGGATGCTCTGGTATAGTTGGTTTGGTCATCTGTGGCTTTGTCTTTTCCCTTATCATGTTTTGGGAATGGTTCTTTAAACATTTCATTTTCTTCATTGGATGAGTGTCCTTCAATATCAAAGTCACCTCTATCAATAAGGTCTTGTATGATGTTCTTCAGTCGATGACAATTTCCTATTTTATGTCCCTTTCTCTTGTGATATTCATAGTAATCATCATCATTCCACCAATTTGGTTTGACCTTTGGCTCATATGGAGGCAAATCTAGAATTGTAATTATCTTGTTTTCTACTAGCTTCTTGAAAGCTGACTCAAGTGGTTCTCCCAATGGGGTGTACTTCCTTCATGATTTTGAAGTTGTTTGAGTATTCACTTGATTGTTTGTAGACCTTGATCTAGAAAAAATGATTTTGGGTCGTATTGTATTGGCATCAAAAATCCCATCATTGACTGTGTTCTTGTTTTTATTCCAAAATATTGGCTTGTCTTTTCCTTTAAAGTCCTCTTTGTTTTCTTTGAATATTTTAACGATGCCTTGCTCAATTAGGACCTTCTCTATTTCTAAGCCTTTTTCAATGACATCTTTGAAGGTGGATAAACAAGCTTTTCTTGGGTCATAACCAATGCCTTTGTTAACATTCTGGGTGAACATCTCTACCATTTATTTTTTGTGGAATTTCACAAGAGCATTGACTAGCTAGATTCCTCCATCTTTGTAAAAATGATGAAATTTTTTTCCATCCCTTTGTTTGGTGTTTCACAATGTAGTAACCAATATATTTGTCTCTATGTTGTATGAGAAATGTTGGATAAATGCCTCTGCTAAGTCACCCCATGACTTAATTCTCGGTAGGAGTTGGGAGAACCATTCCATAGCTTGATCACCGAAGCTTTGTGGGAATAATCTCATCAAATATGTCTCTTATGTTGCTACCTCAATGCAAGCTGTGAAAAACTATCTTATATGTGCCTTAGGATCCCATTTTCCTCTGTACTTATCAAACTTATCTATCACAAAGTGTGTAGGAAATGAAGGCATTGTAATGATTTTGTCAAATGGATAGGGACATATGTTTCTCATTGTGTAAATTGGCTTCGGTGTATTTATGTCCTCCATTTCTTTTTATAAATTCTTTATTTGTTGTTCCAAATTGTTTTTAGGTGGAGATCAACTTCTTGAACCATATCCCATGCCTGAACCACCTGGTGGAGGTAGAGCATACTACATATATGGATGATATTGATCATACACATGTTCATATGAAGGAGGTCTATAATGATGTTGCGTATATGGACCACTTGGTATAGAGTCATGATGAGGAATGGAATATCTATTTTGTCCATGTATACCATACTCTAAAGGCATTTCATGAGTTTGTTCTAGTGTGTTGCCCCCAAATTTGACATGGGGTTTCCTTGTGTCCAAATTTTGATCATGCCTTTCGATATCCAATTGGTTTTGTGGTTGGTCCTTAGTACTGGTATGTGATTAGGTATATTTTTCTACATAAGACTTCCATAATGGTCTGTAAAGGTGAGTATCATATGCTTGACCATGTGTATGGGGGACCTCAGGTTTTTGAAACAAAGATGATGGTGATTCAGGCACCATATGTGGTCATCTATTACTTCCACTATTAGGCCTCCTTTGATCCATGTTGAGGTGAGGTTGTTTCAAAGGTTGATTTTCCATTGTTTGAGACATGTCAAAATCATGAGGAATCTTGGATCCACTTTGTGCCATCACTTGTAAGAAATATTATCTATCTCCTGATTATTTCCTCAACCAATTCATTGAAATGGGGATCCATAATGGAGTCTTCCACTTTTGCTAAATGTATGAAAAAGTTGTCCATATTGTCATTGTGTGTATCATTGTTGTTTGCAGTGTCCATGTTCTCAACATTTGGAATGTTTCTATAGGCATCCATGCCAGGTAATGTGGTATGATCAGAATTAAAAAAGACATCATTGTCATACTCATAGGCACTTATGTTTACAGACTCTTGAGCTTCTTTCGTTTCTCTCCTAGAATTTTGGGAATGGGTTTCAACCATGAAATAGGTCATGACCAAGATGTGTGAGACTAGATGAAAATGGAAAGAGTATGGAAGACCAAGAGTTGGATGGAATGCAAATGAATCTGAGGTGTACTTGCAATGTCCAAAGTGTTATACCAACTATGTATGTAGTAGAGTATGTATGGCTTCCAAAGAGATGATAGTTTCTCTTGATGAGGTAAGTTGACCTTGACTATAAGCAAGACCAAATGAGACCCAAAGATGATAGACCTTGATGAGGGACCACTTAGAAAAATGTTGTTGTATGTAGTGTGTTGACAAAGTAAGTTAAGGACAAGAAAGTAACCTTTTGACTCAAGTGTAGACAAATATGAATGTAATGCAAGGTGTAAGGAAATGATAGACTATGTGAGACTTGGAAATAGGCTTAGCTTTAGATGAAAACCCAGAGAGATAACCTACGAAGCTCAATAAGTATGAAACTGATTGTTCTTGTTCACTGGATTGTAAATTTTTCTAATTCTGAACATAGACGTGCTTGTATACCTCACAGTTGCGGTTAAATGACACAGACATTGTTTAACACTGCACAGATGCATTTATGAGATTTTGTGAATGTAATTATTCTTAAAAGAACAAAGACGCATTTCTGCCCTTCACCGACATAGCTAAATGACATAGATGTGGTTGTATCAAACACCGACTCATTTCTAGAAACTGAGTGCAATTTTTCCAATTTGTGAAGTTGTTGTTGTGACCAAATCTGAATTTGTTTGACTATTTTTCATAAAAAGAGGACAGAATGTTGATCAAGACTCAATGTTTGTAAGAGTTTAGACTCAAAATAACTCAAAGAAAAGTGTGTTGTTTGATGTAAAAATGTCTTACATACACTTGAACATACAAAAGACACAATGTTTTGATGTTTGGTCTTGAATATTTGAATGTTTAAAAGAAGACAAGCACAATTCTTATGGTTGGCTAGGACAATAGTTGTTGATCCCACATGTGGTTTCTCTCGAGGTTATGCTATTCAGAGTAGATACTTAGATGCTTGACCCCACTGGCTCCACCCTTGACACTCACTTCTCTGGGGAAGCCAAACAACAGTCCCCATGAAAACCCCCCATGGTGAAATTTGTATCTCTACTAAGAACCATATGTGTATGGGTCGCTCCAGAGGTCCTACCTCCTGCCCCAACAACTAGAAGAATTTTGGCTTTCTAAAACAAAAAGGTGCTAGTAAGGGCATCTACTTGTGTGGCCATACATGTGGCACTTTCAGGTTTGTAAATATAGAAGGCTCCCAGCCGGTAGGGGTTATGACCTACTATTGATCAAATAAATTTGATCAAAAGGGTTTATGGGGAGACATAGTGCCAGTTTGAACTAATCAACACACATTACCCATGGATACAGTTATTTATAGTGGTTCAGAAGAGGTGGGTTTTCCTCACTACCACTTGGGTCATTCTCTCCTCACTAGTAGTCTTAATGACCACACAGGGAGATAGGCCCTCTAGAGATTAAACAAAAAGAGCCTATTGCTCAAGACACAAAAGACACTAGTTCAATTTTAGTGCGCCAATTGAAGTGTTTAGTAATCTATGAAAAATTGGCACATAATAAAGATAAAAAAAAACCCTTGCAAACATCCTACAACAAAGATTTGTTAGTAGTTTTGGTTGTTTCAAATGATTACCCCTTCCTGCAAGCAAACGAGTTGGGTAAATTTTAGATCCAAAAGACTTTGTGAAATAGAGCCTTCGATAAGCCGATTCACTTTCAAGACAAGTTGCACCAATTTTGTTAGCTAGATCACAAGATGTTAGCTTGAAATAAACTAGATCTAAAATCCAAATACTAAAATAAAGCCTCAAAACTAGATCAAAAACAAAAAATTTACAAGATTTGAAACATAGACATGGTAGAAAATCACAAATGCACCTAAATCCATCACAGACGTGACTCCTGAACACAGGTGTGACTTTAGAACATAGACGCGTCTGAAAGGTTCACAAACGCAGTTTGAAAATAGAGACACAACCCTACAATCTGCAAAATAGGATAAAATAATGTTGAACACAAACACAATTTCGAAGGTCACAGACGCGGCAAAAAAACATAAATGTAGTTCCAGAATGGGCAGACGTGGAAGTGCCAAAATTTTTTCAAAAATGTTAGATCTGCAACTTCAAAACCACAAAATCTGCAATAAAAAATGTTAAATGCAAAAAGGGACAAGAGTCCCACCGAGCATTCCAAAATATTTATGGTAAAAATGGAAACAATAATATTGAATGACTAAATAGATTCAACCACAAAACCCTAGCCTAACAACAACAAAGATCCATCATAACATATGAAGATTACCTAAGACAATGTAAATCAAATGAAATCACAAAGATTATACCATCACATGTCCAATAGGGTTTGGATCTCCATTCTTCCTATCTCCATTGATCTTTCTTGATATATTTTCTTTCAGATTTTATGTGTGCACAAGAGCTCAACAAAGAACATCAATGTGGTTGCAAGTAGGCTTGATCACATATGAAGTTTGAATGCTAGAATGCTTGAAGTTCTAGTAGTTGAATAGAATGATTAGGGTTGATAATGACAGAAGTATCCTCTTATATAGAAGACACTATAAAAAATGGAGGGATAAGATTGAGAGGTGTAAAAGATAGATGGTCGCCTAAGATTAGAGGGCATGTAGAGAAAATAAGAAAATAATGAGAGGGTAGGTAGTGTAGGAATTAAGAAATGAATGACATGTGTCATGGGTAGAAAAGGTTAATGAATTAACTAAATAAATAAAGACTTATTTAATTAATAGAGGAAGTGAGATCAATTAAATAAATAAAAGTATTTATTTAATTTAGAAAAGGATAATTTAAATAAATAAATGTATTTATTTAAATGAGAAATAAGGCTAGAAGACGATAAATGAATTAATTAAATAGATAAAGATTTATTTAATTAATAGAAGAATTGAGCTTAAATAATTAAATAAATAAAATATTTATTTAATTAGACTGGACGATTTTAGGTGTCTACAATTACAAAACAACAGTTGGTGTGATCTAGAAGTAGTACAACTTGCTTGAATAGATCCTCTTCTGCTCACTCAAGACTGCATCACCAACATATTCTGCAATGACTTCAACAACTTAGCACTTCTATCTGACATCAGATAATATCATATCAAAAATTTAATCATAATGTCATTATATAGACATTAGATTTTATGTCGGCTTATAAATTATATCACAATTTCCTAGGTGCAGTGTACCTGGACAATCAAACATAACTCATCACAAATTGTCGCCAAATGTGTCGATTAGGGGTATCTCATCACGACCGATGAGAACTCATCAAATAATTAATGAATACCAGTTGGAACACTGATACTGGATAAGAGTTAACCACATTTAATACATAAACTGATTGTCCTTCATCTGCTTCTTTAATGGTCTCCGCTGAATCTCCACGCTGGTGTCAATCCATTCTTGCATATATCGGTTTGACACTCTCTCAACCATCGTAAATTAAACATCCAATACCAGTTGCAATACAAGTAACTTTAGAAGTATTACCGGTTTGTCTAAGATTACAATGACACTGTGAACATATGTGACTATATACATGTTCCATCAATGAGAATATATGAAGTCATCATTACAATCATCATCAAGCCAACAATATCCCCCTTTGGCATTGATGGCAACACTTAGAAAATTTTGCAACTTTACAACTAGGTGTGTTGCAAAAAAAAAATGTACAAACATATTTCAACTCCCCCTTAACAATACATACAAAATTTTGACAACACACATACATATTTCTACTCCCACTTTAACAACAATGCCAAATTTAAAAGTACATATATATATATATATGTATACATATATATATATATATGTATACATATATATATATATATGTATATATATATATATGTATATATACATATATATATATATATATACATATATATATATATACATATATATATATATATATATATATATACATATATATATATATACATATATATATATATATATATATATATTTGCATTAAAAGTTTACATAAACAAAAATGCAAGAGTCTTTATCAAGGAGTGTTCACTTAAATTTTCAAGAAACCATTATGGAAAGAAAGCTTCATTTGATTAAAATCATTTTCCCATGTTTCCAGTAAGGTTTTAGTAATTTCAATGGTTGTCATAACCTATGTAGAAAATTCTTCCATTGCATCAACTATACTCATCTCTGGAGTAGCTAAAACCGCTTCTGCATTCTTATAAGCTCATTGCAGGATGCCCACTTTGGGTCTCAATAAGTTCTTTAGCTCCTTCAGGATCAAAGTCTCTTAGCATGTTCAAAATCATACATATCTAACCAATTTTGCAAATCATCAACTGACTTGCCAAAATCTAAGACTAAATCCTCTAAAGGTATGTAGGCAATACATATCTTTTCCAATTCTAGTTTTGTCTCAGTTTGCTTCTTAATCAAATAAATATAGAAAAATGAAACATTATATGTATAGGCTAGAACTTTGCCTCCTTGTTTCAATAGCTTTTCTCAAAATATCTTTGTTTAGGGATAAAGCAATCTTCCCTATATCAATATCTTTCATTATACGTTCACCTCTTTTCTTCCTGTAATTTTTCTCAGAACCAGTTTGGATGGTTTCTGCTTCCTTCCTTTGTTCCTTAAATCTCTTCTTCTGAGCCCTTGATTGCATCATAGTTACAATCTCCATAAATTCTGATGCACTCATATTCTCTACATCTATAGGGATTTGATTCCTAATGAGTCATCATCATCATCATTTTGCTACTTGACTAATGCCTTTTCAAGTTCAACATATTTCTTCTCCTCAATTTTCTCTTGCTCTTGTTCCTTTTCTTGCTCAAAGGGCTTCTCTTCAACTTTTTCTATAGGTTTCTCCTGAGTAGCTTGTGAAACCGATGGTAGTAGCATTTTCATTTGTTGATCCTTTACTGGTGGGGGTGGAACATCCACATTTGGTTGAATTATCAGTACTTCCACTATTTTAACCCATGAAATAGTAATAGTTGGTGGTTGCTTATTTGGTTCAATAATATTACTAGATAGATCAGTGGTATCCTATATGTCATCAACAAAGGTCACCAATTGAGAAGTAGTGTCACCCTTATGCTTATCAATATCTGGTGAAACAATTTCTTCTCCATCTAACTCTGGTTTACCTTTAGTCTCTATTTGATCATCACTATCAAAGTTTGCATGCTTATGCATCTGTTGAACATTTCTGGCTATTTGATGAGTTCCTACTTCCACAAATTACACCTTTCCATTCATTAACAACAATATTATTGTCTTAAAATGAAATTGTCCTTTGAATTTATCAAGTAATGTTGCTAATTTATTTTTTGACAAATTAGGAAAATACTGAATCAAAGTACTATTAATTATTTCCTTATCCTATTCAACTACCACTTTCCACTTATTCAAAAGAATGGAATACAAAGAATCAAAAATATCCCTTTTAAGATCTCGAGGTAATTGATTGTATTGACATAAGTAGCTGATTACCTATTGAACAATTTGTTCCTTTTGATCTTCATTAAATGAATCAAAACATTCTTTAACATTATCAAACCTATTCCTCCCTAATGTTTTCACAGTTCTCTCAAAATCAGTCATAGGTTTGTAAGATAAAGCACTAATAAGAATACCCTACTAAGAAGTGTCTTCAACTGGTTTGGCTTTCTTACCAGTTGCCTTTATTTTCTTTGGCTCCTCCTCAGTGTCGGTATCATCATATTCTTCTTGAAGAATTAGTTATCAACCACTCTTATTCATTGCAGTTTGCTTCTTTGTGTATACCTTTGGTGTCGATTCCTTCTTAACTTGGATACTTTGTGTCACTCTTGTTCTTGTTGATACTGGAGGTGCTAGCTCAACCTTCTTCTTCTTTCAATTACCACTACTGGGTTGAGCACTATTGGTTTCATCTTTTGCAGTTTGCTCCTCAAAAGTACCCAGTCTTTTCTTCTTCTTGTCCACTGGAGATGCCAATAGGCTATTAGCATAACTGATCAATAAGTCATAATTAACTTCATAGCTCATGTCTTCCATTTCATCCTCCCTAGGTTCAATAGCTTCCATGAGACAAAAATCGGTGGTGACTATGAAAATGATGTCCTTAGCAAAGTTTTTCACTATGTCTTAAAGTAGCCTTACCCTCATAATCATTTTCTTTTGAAATTCATTGAAGTACATGTTCATTGCAGCTAAGAAAGTGTTCTTAACAACCTTAATGTTGTTCTTGATCTGTGTAGTTACCGATAGGTCTTTTGACCATTCAATGTCACCAATTCCAGGTAGGAAATTCTAAAAGTAAAAGAATAAACCAATCAATAACTAACCAAATTTGAGCTTCCGACTGCTGTCCTTAATTGATTGTAGACTCAACATCAATTGACTTCTTATGGCCTCACATAGGTCATAATCTGTCTTCTCAACAATCATTCTATAGCCTGTATGCACTACTGTAGATGGCACACTATTCATTCTACTAGAATAGAATATCCTATAGCCTATAACCATGGTATCCAATCTAATCATTGGGTCCTTAATATTATTAACAGAAAAATCATGCCCATCAGAGGTAGATTGAGTTAATGTTGTTACAGTCTCTTTAGAAATTCACCTCAACTTAGGAACTTCACTGGTTGACCAAAAACCAGTCACAACATGGATAGCTTCCTTAGTTACAGTATGTGACCTTTCCAGATACATATTTTCACCATGAACTCAACTAAGAATCATTCTTATATGTTCTTCAAAATACTCAAGAAAATAAGTTGCATTATGAAAACCCTTCACATAAGCCCTAATATATTCGAGTTGGATCTTTCCGCTCTTATCACATAGAGATTTTAATTGAGAGTAAATTGACAATGATCCTAAATCTTCAATTTTTCAATCAATATAACTAGACAAATCACCTTTTAAGATAACATTGTCAAGTACTTGAGATAAAGAATTATAAGACACTATTTGTTTCGATTGCATAACCTCCATTGGTTATGACGTGATCATAAGTCTCTCTACTTGCTTATATGATGACACCATTCTGATAAAATTGATTTGAAAGGGATTAACAAAGAAATACCTTAATTATCACGAGATGCCTTGATTTCCAGTTGATTACTCAAATGCACATTAGTTCCACCTTCTCTAATCTTGGAATCAACTTTAATCATGCAATTCATAGCACAAATTCGTCCACAACAAGCTAGAAATTCTCTTTTCACTCTGCAAGTGCTCAAGAATTCTCTTTCGAAAGCATTTAGGGTAAAAATAACATAGTAGAACTCTCTTTTATCATCTTTACCTACTGCATTAATTGCTCGACCACTAGGATAACAAACCCTAATACACCGCTTAACGATATATCCAATATTAATAGGTGTAAAATTGATAGACAAACTTTTGAAAAACCGATAGACAAGGATATCAAGATTTCACATAACAACTCAAAAATGCAAACTTTCTTACCACACATCTTTCAAGGGGTCCAGAAGTAGATTTACTACTATTCTCCCCATAGCTCTATTGAAAATTCTTAATTCACTGGACCAGGATTCTCCATACTAGGTGGAGGATTAGGTTCTTTTGTAGGCATATCATCACTCTTTGTTTTCTAGATTTGGTTCATTTCTTCTCTGGTTTCCTCAAAATTTACCTTCCGCTTACCCTTCTGATCTACATAATGATTAACCCATTTCTTCTTTCTGGTTCTACAAAACTTCGCCATGTGTCCCAGTTTGTGACAATGATAGCAGGTCATTCCAGATGATCTCCAAGGTCTTGCATTGCCTGTTCCAATTCTCCTTCTATAGTTCATAGCCACATGACCATAATTGCTACAAATGGTGAAAATGACATTAGTTACTTTTTCCATCTCAAATGGACTAAACCGGTTGACATAGGGTTTCTGCTAGTTCATATTTCTCCAGTTCTCATAGATTCTCCTTTTGTTACCATTAGGTCTTAGATTCATGTGAGGTACTAGATTATTTTCTCCATATCTGCATTCAACTGATCTATGTCCATACATGTTGCATGTAAAACAATGACCTTCAATTCTCCTAGATACATACCTAGTATTTGTATTGTAGCCTATATTCTCATTGGGTCTATTTCTACACACATTTGCAATATGTCTAGATTTATGACAGACAAAGAAAACAGGTTTAAAAACTTTCTTACCAGTAGGCTTGTTAGTCTTATGAGCAGTTTTGTCCTTGTGAATGTTTCTCTTTGTTCCAGAAGACTCTCCTTTCTTAGATGTGTTAAAGCCTAGTCCAAATGTATCTCCTTTCATCCTCTGAGATTGGATCTTCTCATCCTGCTTTCCATTAGCCTCAGTGAGTTCTCTGGTAAGATCTTCATTTTTTTTTGTAAGAGTCTCTCTTAGGGATGATGTCATTCCAAGATCTAGCTGCAAAGCCTCTTTTTCTTCTTCTTTTGCATGCCAATGCTCATGCAAAGTTGCATTATCTTGTTTGAACTTAGCAATCTCATGATCTCTTTCTTTGACAAGGTCTTCAGCTTCCCTCCAAGCTTCCAGCTCTTTTCTCATGTAGATAGTTAGGACTTCTAACTCTCTCCTTAGATTTAGATTCTCACTGTTCATTTTATTAACTTCTCCAACCAATGTATCAATGTTACCTTCATCTGAATAACTATTATTAGATATCTCTAACGATTGTTCAGTCAACTCTCTCCTTTTGACTTGTGAAGCTTAAAATCTGATCTTTAGGGTTTCAAGCTCTTCCTTAGTATCTTCAAGCACTCTTGTCATCTCAAAGTAGCTCATATCCCCCATGGAGGCTTTATAGTTTCCTTCCAAGTGATTAAGCCTTAAGGAAGTTTGGCTTTGATACCAACTGATAAATTTATAAAGCACTGAGAGCAGGGGTGAATCAGTGACAGCAAAAACAATACTACATTAAACACTAACTGGTAGCGATACTTAACAAGTTTACTAAACACTATGCATGCAACCCAAAGTGATATTAAAGCATCCACCATAACACAAGTGTTTATACGTGAAAAAGCCAAATGGGAAAAACCACAGTGATATGGAACTCACAAGTTAATTATCTATAGAAATAGGTAACTAACCGATTAAGGTCTACAAAAATGCTATGCTAGGAGTGAATCCTGTTAAAGATACCAAAGATCTGTTAGCAACTATACCCTATTAAAGTTAGTACCCTGTTAGGAGTAACCTCAGTAGAGGATTTTAGAATGCAAACTAATGGATCACCTTGTTAAAGGATTTGTACAATGAAAATTGTTAGCGCTTACCTAGTTAGGGGATTTGACTATTGTAGTGATTAGAAAACAATTGGTGGTGTGATCTAGAAGTAGAACAACTTGCTTGAATAGATCCTCTTCTGCTCACTCAAAACTCCATCACCAACATATTCTGCAATGCCTTTATCAACTTAACACTTCTATCTCGCATCATATCATATCATATGAAAAAGTTAATCATAATGTTATTATATAGACATTAGATTTCATGTCGGCTTAGAAATTATATCACAATTTCCTAGGTGCACTGTATCTAGACAATCAAACACAACTCATCACAAATTTCCACCAAAACTATCAATTAGGTGTAACTCATCATGACAGGTGATAACTCATCACACAATTAATGAATATCGATTTGAACACCGATACCAGATAAGAGTTAACCACATTTAATGCATAAACCATTTGTCCTTCATTTGCTTCTTTGATAGTGTCCACCAAATCTCCATGTTGGTGGCAAGCCATTCTTGCATATACCTGTCTGACACATATACAGGTTTGACACTCTCTAAACCATCAGAAGCTAAACATCCAATACCGGTTGCAATACAAGTAACTTTAGAAGTATTACCGGTTTGTCTAAGATTACAATGACAATGTGACCATATGTGAATGTGTACATGTTCCATCAATGACACTACATGAAGTCATCCATTATAATAATCATCAAGCCAACACACATATGACACCTTATAGAATTTTAGTGTGTACATTATGCCTACTATTAGGTCATATGGGTCAAATTGGGTCCTAAGGTGTACATTATAGATGTGCTAGGATGCTATAAGGGCTCATATGTGCTCCTAAGGGGTCACACATGTATTCTAACACATTCAGGACCCCTTAGGACACTATTGGGTCATATGGGGTCAAATTGGGTCTTAAGGGGTGCATTATACACACTAGGATGCAATAACGGGCCATGTATGGTCCTAAGAGGTCATGCATGTGTTAGAACACATGTGTCACCTTTTAGTGCTACACATGATCCCTTATAGAATTCTATTGTGTATGTTGTACATGCTACTAGGTCATAAGTGGTATGTTATATAAACTAGGATGTTGCAAGGGGTCATATGTGCTCCTTTGATGTCACACATGTGGTATAACACATGCGTGACCCCTTACAGCCATAAATGACCCCTTGTAACATTATAGTCCTAGTGTGTATGCTATGCATACTATTGGGTCATAAGGGGCATGTTATATAAACTATGATGTTACAAGGGGTCATATGTGGTCCTAAGGGGTCACACATGTGTGAACCATTAGGACCACATACGACCCATTAGGACACAATTGGGTCTTATGGGGTCAAATTGGGTCCTAAGGGATACAGTATACACACTAGGATGTTATAAGGGGTCATATGTGGTCCTAAGGGGTCACACGTGTTATAACACATGCATAACCACTTAGGACCACATATGACCCCTTATAACATCCTACTATGTATTTTGTCTGTGTTATTGGGTCATAAGGGGTATGTTATATAAACTAGGATGCTACAACGGGTCATATGTGCTCCTAAGGGGTCACACATGTATTAGAATACATGTGTAACCCCTTAGGATCACATATGACACCTTAGGACTCTATTAGGTCCTACAAGGTCAAAAGGGGTCCTAAGGGGTACATTATACACACTAGGATTCTATAAGGCGTCATATATGGTCCTAAGGAGTTACGCATGTGTTAGAACACATGTGTGGCCCTTTAGGACCAAACATGACCCCTTAGGATATCATTGGGTCCTATGGGGCCAAATTGGGTCCTAAGTGGTACATTATACACACTAGGATGCTATTAGGGGTTATATGTAGTCCTAAGGGGCCACACATGTGCTAGAACACATGCATGACCCCTTAGGGCTACATATGACCCCTTAGGAAACTTTTGGGGCCTATGGGGTGAAATTGGTCCCGAAGGGATACATTATAAACACTAGGGTGCTATAAGGGGTCATATGTGGTCATTAGGGGTCATGCATGTGTTAAAACACATTTTTGACCCCTTATCACAACACATGATCCCTTAGGGCACTATTGGGTTCTATGGGGTCATATGTGGTCCTAAAGGGTCACGCATGTGTTAGAACACATGTGTAATGACTTAGGACCATATATGACCCCTTATCACATCCTACTATTTACATTGTCTATGCTATTGGGTCATAAGGGGTATGTTATATAAACTATGATGCTACAATGGGTCATATGTGCTCCTAAGGGGTCACACATGTGTTAGCATACATGCACAACCCCTTAGGACCACATATGACACCTTAGGAGACTATTGGGTCCTACAGGGTCAAAAAGGGTCCTAAGGGGTAAATTATACACACTAGGATGATATAAGGGGTGCTATATGGTCATTAGGAGTGAAACATGTGTTAGAACACATGTGTGACCCCTTAGGATTTTATTGGATCCTATGGAGTAAAATTGGGTATTAAGGGATACATTATACACACTAGAATATTATAAGGGGTTATATGTGGTGCTAATGCGTCACACAATTGTTAGAACACATGTGTGACCCTTTAGGACCACATATGGTGCGTTATAGCATCCTAGCGTGTATGTTGTGCATGTTATTGGGTCACAAGGGGTATTTTATATAGGTCTCAAGGGGGGATATGTGCTCCTAAGGGGTCACACATGTGTGGCACTTTAGGAACATACATGACCCCTTAGGACACTACTGGCTCCTATGGAGTCAAATTGGGTGCTAAGGGATACATTATACATACTAGGATGCTATAAGGGGTCATATGTGGTCCTAAGGAGTCACACATGTGTTATAACACATTTGTGATCCATTAGGACCACATATGACTCCTTAGGACACTATTGGGTCCTATGGGGTCAAATTGGGTCCTATGGGGTACATTGTACACACTAGGATGCTATAAGGGGTAATATGTTGTCCTAAGGGGTACATTATACAAACTAGAATACTATAAGGGGTCATAGGATGTAACACATGCGTGACCCCTTGGGACCACCTATGACCCCTTATAGTATTCTAGTTTGTATAATGTACCCCTTAGGACAACATATTACCCCTTATAGCATCCTAGTGTGTACAATGTACCCCATAGGACCCAATTTGACCCCACCCCTTAGGACCACATATGACACCTTATAGCATCCTAGTGTATACATTATGAATACTTTTGGGTCCTATGGGGTCAAATTCATTCCTAAGGGGTACATTATACACGTGCTATGATTCTATAAGAGGTCATATGTGCTTCTAAGGGGTCATGCATGTGTTTTAACACATGCGTGACCCCTTAGGACCACATATGACCCCTTACGACACTATTGGGTCCTATGGCGTCAAATTAGTTCTTGAAGGCTACATTATACACACAAGGATGCTATAAGGGGTCATATGTGGTCCTAAGGGGTCACACATGTGTTAGAACAGAGGGGTGACCCCTTAGGACCACATATGATGCCTTAGGGCACTATCGGATCCTAATGGGTACATTATACATACTAGGATGCTATAAGGGGCCATAGGTGGTCCTAAGTAGTCACACATGTGCTCTAACACATGTGTGACCCGTTAGGACCACATATGACCCCTTATAGAATCCTAGTGTATACATTATGCATACTATTGGGTCGTATAGGGTCAAAATGGTTCCAAAGGGGTACATTATACACATGATATGATGTTATAAGTGGTCATATATGCTCCTAAGGAGTCACACATATTTTCTATTACATGCGTGAGCCCTTAGGACCACATATGACTCCTTAGGATACTATGGGTTTTATGGGGTCAAATTAGGTCTTAGGGGGTACATTATACACACTAGGATGCTATAAGGAGTTGTATGTGGTCCTAAGGGGTCACACATTTGTTAGAACACATGCGTGACCCCTTAGCACCACATTTGACCATTTGTATCATCATAGTATGTACAGTGTGCATGCTATTGGGTTATAAGGGATATGTTATATAAACAAGAATGTTACAAGGGGTCATATGTGCTCCTAACGAGTCACACATGTGTGACCCCTTAAGACCATATATGACCCCTTATATCATCCTAATATGTACATTATGCATAACATTGGTTCATAAGGGGTATTTTATATAAAATAGGATGCTACAATGGGTCATATTTCCTCCAGAGGGGTCACAAATGTGTTAGAATACACGTGCAACCCCTTAGGACCACATATGACACCTTAGGACATTATTGGGTCCTACGGGGTCAAAAGGGGTCCTAAGAGGTAAATTATACACACTAGGATGCTATAAGGGGTTATATGTGGTCCTAAGGGGTCACGCATGTGTTAGACCAGATGTGTGGCCCCTTAGGACATCATTAGGTCCTATGGGGTAAAATTGGAACCTAAATGGTACATTATACACACTATGATCCTTGAAGGGGTCATATGTGGTCCTAACGGGCCATACATGTGTTAGAACACATGCATGACCCGTTAGCACCACATATGACCCCTTAGGATACTTTTGGGACCTATGGGGTGAAATTGGTGCCTAAGGGATACATTATACACAATAGGATGTTGTAAGGGGTCATATGTGGTCGTTAGGGGTCACACATGTGTTAGAACACATGTGTGATCCCTCAAGAAAACACATGACCCCTTAGGATACTATTGGATCCTATGGGGTCATATGTAGTCCTAAAGGGTCATGCATGTGTTAGAACACATGCATAACCACTTAGGACCACATATGACACCTTACAACATCCTACTATGTACGTTGTCTATACTATTGGGTCATAAGGGGTATGTTATATAAACTAGGATGCTACAATAGGTCATATGTGCTCCTAAGGGGTCACACATGTGTTAGAATACATGCAAAACCCCTTAGGACTACATATGACACCTTAGGACACTATTGGGTCCTATGGGGTAAAAAGGGGTCCTAAGGGGCACATTATAGACACTAGGATGCTATAACGGGTCATATATGGTCTCTAGGGGTCACGCATGTGCTAGAACACATGTGTGACCCCTTAGGACACTATTGGGTCTTATGGGGTCAAATTGGATCTTAAGGGGTACATTATAAACACTATAATGTTATAAGGGGTCATATGTGGTCCTAAGGCGTAACACATTTGTTAGAACACATGCGTGACCCCTTAGGACAACATATGACCCCTTATAGCATCATAGTGTGTATGTTGTGCATGTTATTAGGTCACAAGGGGTATGTTATAGAGGATGTTTCAAGGGGTGATATGTGCTCCTAAGGGGTCATGCATGTGTTAGAACTAATGTGTGACACCTTAGAAACACACATGTCCCCTTATGACACTATTGGGTCCTATGGGGTCAAACTAGGTGCTAAGGGATATATTATACATACTAGAATGCTATAAGCAGGCATATATGGTCCTAAGGGGTCACACATGTGTTAGAAGACATGTGTGATCCATTAGGATCACATATGACTCCTTAGGACACTATTGGTTCCTAAGGGGTACATTGTACACACTAGGATGGTATAAGGGGTCATACGTGGTCCTAATGGGTTCAATATACACACTAGTATACTATAAGGGGTGATAGGTGGTCCTAAGGGGTCACACATGTGTTCTAACACATGTGTGACCCCTTAGGACCCCATATCACACCTTATAGAATCCTAGTGTATACATTATGCATACTATTGGATCCTATGGGGCCAAATTGGGTTCTAAGGGGTACATTATACACGTACTAGGATTCTACAAGGGGTCGTATGCACTCCTAAGGGGTCACACATGTGTTGTAACATATGTGTGACCCCTTAGGACTACATATGACCCCTTAGGACACTATTGGGTCCTATGGGGTCAAATTGGTTCTTAAGGGCTATATTATACACACTAGGATGCTATAAGGGATCATATGTGATCCTAAGGGGTCACCGATGTGTTAGAATAGATAGGTGACCCCTTACGACCACATATGATGCCTTGGGACCCTATTGAGTCCTACAAGGTAAAATTGGGTCCTAATTGGTACATTATACAAAATAGGATTCTATAAGGTTTCATAGGTGGTCCTAAGGGATCACGCATGTGTTAACACATACATGACCTATTAGGACCACCTATGACCCCTTATAGCATCCTAGTGTATATATTATGCATGCTCTTGGGTCGTATATGGTCAAATTGGGTCCTAAGGGGTAAATTATACACGTGATAGGATGCTATAAGTGGTCATATGAGCTCCTAAGGGGTCACACATGTGTTATATTAGATGCGTGAGCCCTTAGGACCACATATGACCCCTTAGGACACTATTGGGTACTATGGGGTCAAATTGGGTCTTAATTGGTACATTATACACACTAGGGTGCTATAAGGGGTCGTATGTGGTGTTAAGGGGTTAGGCATGTGTTATAACACATGTGTGACCCCTTAGCACCATATATGACCATTTATAACATCCTAGTGTGTATGTTGTGCATGTTATTGGGTCATAAGGGGTATATTATATAAACAAGAATGTTACAAGTGGTCATATGTGCTCCTAAGGAGTCACACATATGTTCTAATGCATGCCTGACCCCTTATAGTATCCTATTATGTACGTTGTGCATACTATTGGGTAATAAAGGGTATTTTATACAAACAAGGATGTTACAAGGGGTCATATGTGGTCCTAAGGGATCACACATGTGTTAGAACACATGCGTGACCCCATAGGACCACATATGACCCCATATGATACTATTGGGTCCTATGGGGTCAAATTAGGTGGTAAGTGATATAATATACACACTAGTATTGGATAAGGGGTTACACTTGTGTTAGAACACATGCATAACTAGTTAGGACCACACATGACCCCTTATAGTACCCTACTGTGTACATTGTCCATGCTATTGGGTCATAAGAGGTATGTTATTTAAACTAGGATGCTACAATGGGTCATATGTGCCCCTAAGGAGTCGCACATGTGTTGGAACACATGCGCAACCCCATAGGACCACATATGATGCCTTAGGACACTATTGGGTCCTACGGGGTCAAAAGGGGTCCTAATTGGTACATTATACACACTAGGATGCTATAAGGGGTCATATGTGGTGCTAAGGCATCACACATGTGTTAGAGAACATGCATGACCAATTAGGACCACATATGACCCCTTATAAAATCCTAGTGTGTATGATGTGCACGCTATTGTGTCATAAGGGTTATGTTATATAAACTACGATGTTATAAGGGGTGATATGTGCTCCTAAGGGGCACACATATGTTAGAACACATGCATGACACCTAAGGACCACACATGACCCCTTAGGACACTATTGGGTCCTATGGGGTGAAATTGAGTCTTAAGGGGTCATTATGAGTCATAAGGTATTATTATGCTTCATTACAATCATAAGAGGTCATTATAGTCAGAATAGATATTAAGGGGTCTTATTGTGTCATATGGAGTTTTATATGTTATGTAGGCATTATGGATGAATTGATTATGTGTTGCACTAATATTTTGTCATTGATGTCAACACTAGCTATTATGGTTGGTTACCGACAAACAGGTTTTGGTTATTGGTAGAATACCTAGTGTTACCGGCAGAAGAGACTATTTGTTGGACACTTTTGACATGTTTGGATCAATGGAGTATGTTTGATTTTGTGCGTTACATGCATCTACAATATATTTTGGTCAGTTGGTATTGACTTGGTAATCAGATGCTATCACACACTCTTGTAAACCCTTACCAGCATAAGTATAAGGTTTAATTGGCAGAGATTTCAATGAGAAATCTTGGCAGGTTCTTTGATCGTACCTCAACTGATTGAAGGCATTGCTTTGGTCTCAAGTCAACATGGCATATCATTGTAATATGGTTTTATGTAATGATCTTATTGTAATATCCTTTAGGTAGCCGACCTAATTAGTTTAGGCCTTAGGGTTTGTATAAATTGATGTAAGATCTCATTGTAGATCATGACATGGGAAGATAATATGTTCATGGTCGTGAAATGTAATATCATATGCGGAGGAGATTTGGTTGATCATAGGTTATCGAATTGGGATTAAGGAAGAGGTCAAATGCCTCTAGTATTGAGCTTAACTGGGACTGTAATTAGGCATGGTAGATGATATTTCTAGTCGTTCATTATTTTGGATTGTTCTCCATTTATCTTAAGGTAGTTATAACCTCCCTTTAGTCAGTGAGACTCTTTTGTAATGAGCATTACACTCTAGGAAGTATTCCTTCCTGCATGTGCAAGCCCCTCATTGTATCACATACTTTCTGCAAAAGTATCATCTAACTATGGGTAGGCTTGCCACTGTGGTTTTTCCCTTTCTAGGTTTTCCATGTACAAATAATGGTGTTATGTGGTACGGTTGCATGGTGTTGATTTATTGTTTCATTCTTAAGTTTTATTGCTTACTGGTATCTGGTCCTTCTATTCCGATACTTAATGTTAATGTGATCTGGTTAAAGGTTATAAAGTGGTTTAATTGATATAATCTGTTAACAATGAATTCACTCCCCCGCATGTCAGTTGTTAATCGGTTATCCTAACAATTGGTATCAGAGCTTTTATCCTCTTTTGTAGAAGATTAACAGCTTTAGGTAGATCTTATGGTAGCTAACACTTTGAATCCACCGACAACTATTTTTAGAAGAGAAATTCCTAAGCTTGATGGAACAAATTATGGGATATGGAAACTTCAAATAGAGACTCATCTTAGATGTCTTGGCAAGGATATTTGGGAGATCATTGAGAAAGGATACACACTTTATGATCCGACATCTGACAATCCTGGTCCTGCAGACCTGGACAAGAATATTGAAAATTATTGTAGAGCTAGAGAAGCTCTCTTGTGTGCACTTACTGATCAGCAAATCATGGGATTGACTAATAAATCATCGGCAAAGGTTATGTGGGATAAATTGCAAACTCTAAATGAAGGTTATTCTACTATCAAAATTGCTAAACTTGATGGTTACTTGGTTAGGTATGAAAACTTGAAGATGGAAGATAATGAAAGAATTGTTGTGTTTATGGAAAGAGTAAATGAGATTGTTATGGGAATTCGATGTTGTGGATGATCTCTGAGTTAAGATGAAATAGTTTCCAAAGTCTTGAGAGCCCTTCCACTAGCTTACAAGATGAAGGCAACTACAATTATTGAGCTGAGAACAATGGCAAACACTTTAGTTAACAAAGACATTCTGATGGGAAAATTATCTATAGACACCCAAAAATGGTCAACTCTTGCGAGGTCATACTTTAACATTTGCGCATTGCCTCATTTTAGGTTTTTGCGTCACATTAACATTTCTCCTATGTCACGCACTTGGTCTTTATCATTTGTGAACATCGAGTCATTCTTCTACTTTCTTCAATCATCTCGTCCTCAAATTTGGTCTTCTCGACAACATTATCCAGTCATGATTTTGATCAATTTTATCCTGTCGCATCAATGTGTGTATTCATTTGTCATCAATCCTTCAATCCTGTCAATCTTGCGATCAATTTGTCATCGATCATTGTCCTCTTATCAATCATTGTTCTTTTCTCAATTTTATCATCAATCTTATCATTTTGGACATCGTCAATCCTAATTAGGGTTTTGTCCTCTCTTCAATCTTGTCATTTTGCGACCGATTTGTCATCGATCGTGGTCATTTCCAATTATGTCATCTTGCAATCTATTTGGTCAACCTTGTCATTTTGCGACCGATTTGTCATCGATCATTGTCTGTCTCAATTATGTCAATTTGGATCAATTTGTCATTGTTCCTCGTCAATTGGCGCATTTTCTCAATCAAATTGTCTATCGCATTGGTCATTTATCAAATCAAATCATGATCAAGTCAATTATAGACCTAATTGTCATTCTCGCATTGCTAATTCACCTTCTAGGGTTTTATGATTTAATCATTTAACCTAATTTGTCATTTCTTCCTCTAGGATTAAATAAATTACTTATTTATCCTAAGTCTTCTCATTACAATTAAATCTTTATTTAATTGGCTAATTATTCCTCTTTGTGAATTGATTAATAAATGAAAAATTATTAATTAATTCACTAAATCCTAATTTCTAATTTCTTTCAATTTCTAATTCCTAATTTTCATCAATTTCATTTTGCTAATTTTCAAATTTCTAATTCCTTTTCCCTCCTAATTCATCTCCTAATTCTATGGGAGTGGCATTTCAATTTGTCATGAAATTGTCATAATTGATTAATCAATCAATTTTGACATGAAATGTGTCATAATCAATCAATCAAATTGTGCATGGAAATGCATAATTTGTCATAATTTGTCATATTGATTTGCAATTTCTATTTGAATTGCATCATGCCAATCTTGTCACTTATCCAATTCTTCTATAAATTGGATGATTTTCTTGAATCAAAGCTAATAACCCTTCGAATCCTTGCCCCTTCAATCACTTCATGAATTCTGAATTGCTATCAAACTACTGAATTTTCGTTCTAGTACTCTTGAGCTTTTTGCTTTCAATTGTGAGAGCACTTGTAGGTGAGATCCACAAAACTATTGAAGAGGAAAGAACAACAATGGAGCCGCATGGAAGGAGTATTCAATCTTGAATCTGGTTTGCATAATGTTTTCTTTTGAATGCTTCATTTTCATACCTCTATTGAATGTGCATTAAATTAGGTTCATTTGCTTTGAGTTTTCCTATGATTGAGCTATCCATGTTTAATGTTTTGATTTGATCTATTTATGTTTTGATGATCCCTAATTTCTATGCTACATTAACTGGTGAACCCGACGTGAATACTAACCTTCTAACCATCTTACTGTGTTTTGGAGTCCTTCTAAGCTGATTTGCAAGTCAAAACTCAAAAATAGGGTCGTGCAGTGCATTCTGGACACATCCTGCGCCTGTGTGAAGCATCTTGCGCCTGTGTTGAAGAGTCTTGCGCCTGTGTCAATACATTCTGCGCTTGTGTTTGACAACCTGCGCTTGTGTCCTATCTTCTGCGCCTGTGTAAAGTCCAGATTAGAGGTGAAAAATGCAGTTTTTACTTGAAAAATTTTATATGTTTTAGTAAATTGCAATTTTGAGGGTTTTCGGTGCATTTTTGGACAAATATGGTAAACATGATGAGACATCATTGATGTTTCTAAAATTTGGTTCTAGATTATTTGAATACCTTTCCAACGCATCAAACGGTTTGTAATTTGGAGCTAGGATGAGAAAGTTATGCCTTCTCAAAGTGGACTGAAATTTTATATTTAGTTTTCATAAATCAGATCATCTGTGCTTTGGAATTTGGTACTAATTATTTGTGCAGGACCTTGGCATAACCATGAAAAAGACTACAAATCAAACTACTAACATGTTTTGTGCAGATTCGATGGTCAAAGACAACAAATCAAACCTCTAACATGTGTTTTGCAGGTTGCCTTGGAGAAACAACCAAATTGTGTGTTTGAGTTTTCTAATTAGGCACTTAGTGATTTATAAATAGGTGGAAATGAACCTTTGTTTGCTTTATTTGTTAAGTATGACATTGGAGTAGGAGAGTATGCTCTCATCCTTCATAGGGTGATCAGAAATCCAGATCTTCAATACCATGCTTGTGTTGTTGATTGTTTGTCTCCATTAGAGGGCCTGCCTTCCCGACCACTTTGCTTTAGCAAGTGATAATCGTGAGAAGGGAACGACCCAAAGTGAGTACGGCTAGAATTCCTTGGCATTCTAACTCACTATAAAAAAATACCTGATGAGCGAAAGCTTTGAAGGAAGTGTTACGTGGGAATTGCAGTTACTTGGGAAGTGATGCCCCTTGAACTCTTTCTCATATCAACATCTAAGTAGGGCCTCTTGGTCTAAATTGCGCTTGCGTGACTACATTTGTTTGGTATCTTGATGGGCTTAATGTCTCAATCATGCTTGCATGACATCAAGGAGTAATGCTTAACAAAAATCCTTACTAAACACCTTGTTTTTAGAGGCCAAAAACCCTTCTAGTTGCTTGAGAAGGACAAATTCGGATACTTGGAAGAGATACTAAGTTCGCCATGGGGAGATTCCATGGGGACTGATGCTTGGCTGCCCTGTGAAGTGAGTGCCGTGGAGGGGAGCCCGTGGGGTCAAGCATCTATGTATTCTCCTTGAATCCCATAATGAGTCTACCTCTCAAGTACCTAATGTCTTTGCCTACCCTAGGGAATGTGGAAATGAGCATGATTGTCTTGAGTCTAAATTGCAATATCTTGTATTCTTTGATTGTCAAAAGTTCAATCCCATTTCAAGAACAAACACATTAATATAACATAAAGTTAAGCACAAGAGACATTCATCCAACAAACATTCAACAAGATTCAAAGATCATCCTTCAAGCATGGTTATCCAACATTGGTCAAAAACTTGTCTCAACTCTTATGTCACTTACATTTAGGTTCATCCTAGGTTGCATTTGGCAAAGTCATTATCAAGTATCAAGTTTAGGTTTCACCTAAGTCGTACTTCTTTTGCATACCAATAAGAGTCATCCATTTGCATATATCCTCTTGCATAAGAGTAATGTCATTTCATAATTAAACCCTAGGTTTCATCTTAGGTGGACATTGTCATACATTGGCATTTGCATATTCCAAGTCTCTTCATTAAGCCTAAGTCATTATCATATCATATTAAGATCATTTGCATATTAATTGTCCTTTTGCATATAGTGTCAAACCTAGGTCTTGTCATACTTGAGCAATCCAAATCTTTGATAAACCCTAAGTCATTGTTAAGAAGTCTAGACCTCATCAAGTCTTTTGTCCTTTTTGTCATCAATATCATTTCGTCAAACCTAGCTTAGTATCCAAGCATATAGGTGAGACATTGTCAATTTGTCCTTTTGTCACTTGGTCCTTTTGTCCTTTGAGGCCTAGGCATCATTTCAATTTCCTAAGGGTCCATCTCTTAGATTTGCATTCCAAAAGTTTGTCAAAATCTTCAAAAACACCAAAAACATAGATTACATTTTCATTTATTTAGGTTGCATTTAATTGCATATCATATATTGTCTTTGAAAAATTCCAAAAAAAAAATTGCATTTGCATAAGTGACATGCCTGTTGAGACAAGATCAAGATCTAAGAAGATGAATGAATCAATGTATCAATCCATGGATAACATAGTAAATTCGCAGTTTCAAACTAGTCAAACAGTGCAAGTTGAAGGTTCATTAAACACATCTCTACCACCATATGGAATGGTTCAACTTGGACCACCTCTATTATACGAACCAGTGTTTGTACCTATGAAACCAGGACATGGGAGTGTTCCACCAACTCCAAGAGGAAATGCACCTTTCGATTGGAATCAGTCCAACTTGCAACAGGAAATACAAACATTGTATGAAGAACCAACTCTATCTCAAGGATTTGGTTCAGATCAAGGCATTCACCAAGAAACAAATCCAAATGTCCAACCAGACTCTTCATCCGATTTCGATGTCTCTGATGATGTTGTTATGTACCTTAAGGATCCAAAGTTGACAAAAAAGATGGATAAATTCTTGAATAAGCTCTTTAAGAGGTTCCCACAAAAATATCTTGACATGATGAGTAATGTGACCTCCTCAAGTAAGCAAATTAATGTGCAAAAACAACAAGGCGGTGAGTTGTTAGGTTTCTCTCTACATCCAAATGATGAAAATGTGCAACAAGAACTCCAACCCACCTTGATGAGTAAACGTGCTTCAAAGGCATTGACAATGACTATTCCTCAAAAGTCCACATTCAAAATAATAAACAATCCATTGTTTAATGCAACACCTTTAACACCAGATCAAATGAAGGCCACACAAATGTTGATGACAGGTGTCCCTCAACAAGAAGTGATTCCTCGAATACCAAAAAGTGGACCCAAATATAAGATGCAAGAAAGCTTTACGATTGGAATGTCTGATCTTACAAATGTTCAAATTGCCTTTCCTTCATGCCAAAGCATTAATCCCTTGCCAAAATCCCCCATGCATATTCAAAGTCCAACCTCATGTCAAGAGGATAATTTAGAGCATGAAGAAATGAGTCCTAAAGAAAATCAAGATCAAGATCCTGAAACCTTATCATCCCATCCAATTGTTGACCAAGATCCCATTTCCCTAGACACTCATGATGATTCCCCTATTCTTGTCCATCCTATCCAAAGTCCTATTGACACTCCATTCCTCGAGCAAGATCAAGATATCCCAGTTCATCCAATCCCAAATGATCCCCTTCCATTTCATGAAAAAAATGTCCTTTCAAATCCCATTGACATTCCAAATATCCCTTCCATCCTTTCCGATGATCCCATTGAAAGTCAAGAGCAAAGCACCTTTAAAGAGGAATCCAATGATCTTCCTCCTTGTCAAGATCAAAGTATCCTTCCAAATTCATTTCCAATGCAAGACCCTATCATTCCTTCAGATCCTCCACAAGATCCACTTGTTCCTCCATCTCCACGTCCTAATCTAGCATATCCACTCCGAGATTGCATTTCTTTTGAGGATCCCATTATTTCTCCCATTCCATCTCTTGAAGAGCCTGTCATTGAGCCATGTCCACTACATGATCCTAATCCCTCTCATGATCCTGATACCCCTCATGATTCTAACATGTCAGTGCAAGATGTTCATGAACCCTCGACATGCATATTGGGTTCTTCCACTTTGGTGCAATCCGGTCCACTTCAAGATCTCATTATTTCTCTCATATCATATCCACCTCATAATGGACTTGCGTCTTCTTCCCAAAGAAAAGAGTATCCTACAAGTCAAGATATTCATAAAGGCAAAGGAGTAGACCTTCATGAGCAAGAACTCCTCAATATGAAATAAAATGTTAATGGTCATGGCTACAGAGCTCACACTCAAGGCGTTGGTATCCCTTCAAAGTCAAAATCCAAATGTCCACCTTCCCCATCATCGCTTCCATCCATTCTAGGTCCCTATATCCCTCCATCTCCTATGCAACATCAGCAAAGGCACACATCTTGGAGAACCTTCCATCCATCCCACATGCCTCCATATCATTCCCATCCACACCAACATTCATTCCCTCTTCCAAGCAATTTGGATGCCAAGTATAAGCATCATACGTCTAGCAATCCACATGTATTCAAGGATCAACATGTCCAATATAATCGACATGTCAAAACAAAGAACAAATTGATCTATAAAGAAAAAGAAATATCCAAAAGGCCGCAAAGGCCCACTGAGCAAAATAAAGCAAAGTCAAAATATATATGGGTTCCTAAATCCCTTGTGCAAGTAATGCACTCCAAGGAATCACAAAAGAATGAAAAATCAAAAACCATGTGGATCCCTAAGAAGCTCCTTGAAGCACAAAAGCCTAAAGAAACATCCAACTTGGCATCCAAAGTTGCTATTCCTCCATCCAGACATTCCAAGTCTATTCCTCCATCACCTTCTTCATCTGTTTTGGGCCCTTATGTCCCAAAATCCATAGCCTTTCCTTCGTCAAAATCTCAATATCCAAAATACATCTTTCCTCCATCAGTCCATCACCCCTCAAGGTGTGTGCCAATGTTGATCTTGCCTTCATTTTCATCCACTCAAGCCCAGTTCTTCCAATACCCTATCCATTATCCAATGCATATTTTCCATCCTTCCATCCCTTTGATCCAATCCTTTGCGTAAATCCTGGCCTTAGTGTCATCTCATTTTCCATGTCTTTATCCTACCAACATCTTTGAGCATACTTTTAAAGGTCATGGTCTATTTTTTTCAAGGCTACTATCCAAACAAAAAGACGCTTGAGTCCTTCTTCCATTCCCTATCATGTGTCCGTCTTCTTCTGAAAAAGTCAAAATCCAAAAAAATACAAAATAAAAAAAAGTGAAAAAGGAAAGAAAAAAGAAAAAAGAAAAAAGTAAAGAAAAATAATTCGTCCACTGGTGAAAACCTGGCAAACAGGCGCCTTGGGCAAGTACCATGATGAAAACCTGGCAAACAGGCGTCATGTGTAATCTATGAACTTCTTGCACACCACACTTGGGGGCAGGTTTCCTCCTATCATATCCTTTTGTCCTTAATTGTTCCATTATCCTATCAAACCCATGTCATACTCCTTCATATCCTTTTGTCCTTCATTGTTCCATTATCCTATCAAACCCATGTCATTACCCTTCATATCCTATTGTCCCTCATGTCCAGTTCCTCTTTCCACCTTTGATCTTGACAAGGCTGAGAATAATCATGAGCATCACGCATCTTGTTTGCAACTTTTAGTCTATCATAGCTTTTGGTCATTTATCCATTTTCTTATTACAACCTTTCATCAATATTCCCTGTCTTATTGCAACTTTTTGCCACTATCCCTTAACCTATCCTGACCTTCAGTCCATGTCCCTTATCCATTCTTGGTCTTGCTTATCCTATCCATATCTTATCGCTATCCATACACTCATTTTCATTCCTTGATCTTGATCTGGCATAAGGACGTAAAATTTAAACATGGTTTCAAAAACCTCTTGACATGTCCCTCATGCCATGTCACTGCTTTACATTGTCATATCTAGTCTCTTGTCCCATCACGCCATAGCCCTTGGAAATTGCATCCGTATTGTCCCCATAATAAAAGGCCTTTGTCTTCCCTCTATCCACCATCATTTCAGCAAGCCTATTTATTCACCTATCATATTCCTTGCCTTGCTAGACACTGGGGGCAAAGTCATAAAAATCAAATAATGTTCTGCAAAAAATCCTAAAAAATTGAAAAATGTCCTGAAAAAAGTCTTAAAAATTGAAAAATGTCCTGAAAAAAATCAAAAAAATCAAATAATGTCTTGAAAAAATTCATAAAAATCGAATAATGTCCTGAAAAAATCCATAAAAATTGAAAAATGTCCTGAAAAAAATCCATAAAAATTGAATAATGTCCTGAAAAAATCCATAAGAATCCAAAAATGTCCTGAAAAAATCCATAAAAATCGAATAATGTTCTGAAAAAAATCATATAAATTTAATAATGTCCTGAAAAAAATCCAAAAAAATCAAATAATGTCCTGAAAAAATCCAAAAAAATCGAAAAATGTCCTGAAATAAGATGATAAAAAATTGAAAAATGTCCTGAAAAAAGTCAAAAAATCAAATAAAGTCCTGAAAAGAATGAACACAAAAAAATTGTAAAACACCCGAAAAATAAAAACACGCATTTTGCAATAAAGTATTCCCTTTGTGCATCGACAGATCACTGAGTATACATCCAACGACTCGCAATCAAAACATTGTGCTTTAATGAAATCTCGCTTTAACCAGATGAACTTTTTCAACTCAAACCAAGCATTCAAACTGATCCAAATTGTCTTATCAATCGAATATTAGCATCAAAAATCATTTGTCCTTGTCACATTATCATGGGTCTTATACAGGGGTGGTATACTCGAAACTAGACTGTGTCCTGTCTTAGACGGGGTATCGCATATCCTGAAACCAGACAGCATGATCGTCCTATCAGCACGTTCAACTTTTGACAATGAAGATCAAGATGTTTGTTTGATTTGCTTGAATTTGTGAGTCTTATCTTTTTATTGATTTATCTTTGGCTTCGATCATGTCCCTATGTTGCTCGATGATGTCACTAAGTGATTTAGAGTGACCGGGATGGCTCATGGTCTCTTTCTTTGATTGTGATTTTCGTTTGTCTATATTGTGTCTGTCTTATGCAAATCGGGTTGCATTTCAGCTCTGGCCTTCAATGCCATGATGCTACGCATCCATTTTGCTAAATAAAAATAAAGGTTCTCACCTACAAAGTGCATTACTGAAAGCAAATTTTCATCATCTCTAACTGTCTTCTATCTTATTTCTTCGTACTAACACTTCTTCCGTCCGGTCGGATAGTCAGTTCGGTTTAGTGCTCCGATATCCAAAACCATATTGTGTCCTGCATACATTTGGTCAATACATTTGCATTCCATTACATATTACATCACGCATTTTATACATTTCATATTATAAATACATCCAAAGTACATACAATGCATTCATACATGTTCATAAACCAGTACATAAGTCATCCATACATAGCAAAAAAAACATCAGTCATAACACATTGCATCCCATCATATCGATGCATATCATATCACATATCATAATAATATCGGAGTACAAAATCGGACTGTCTGTCCTAAGTATGACCCGCAGGCTGACTACAAAATGGCAAACTACATAATGTCCACTGTCTGTCATAAGGAGTACGTGCCTCTGTCACTGGGTGCTCCCTCTGTCCTCCTCATCCCCGCAATGTCCCGTAAGCCATCAAAATTCATGAAATTCAACACATGGGTTTTTGAGATTCATACCGCTGCTCCTGCGTCCTCCGGTCGTCTGAATGTGCGTACACGTTCTCCAAGGTGATCCGCCATTAGAATGTTTGCCATCTGTCTGCAAGTGTCGTTGTCCAGAGCAACAAATCCTCCTCTTTAGCTAGTGCAAATGAGTCATTTTCACCCTCTTGGTCCCATTTATAGCTCTTTGTCATTGCATAGATGGATGTGCGTCCTCTCCATCTTATGTTGGTCGCAGTCTTGTGCACATTAAATTGATTGTTTGTCATGCATCCGATCTCCGATTGTCAGTCGGTTTGATCCTATCATTTTTATCGATCAATTGGACTCTTTTCCGCATGCTTCCGGCCAATTCCTCGAGGGGGCATGCATATGTCATTGTTATTGTCCAGGGCATTTTTCATTATTGTTCTTTGAAACAACGCTCAGAATCGCATTGTCTCAAAGAGGGGCAAAATGTAGACACCCAAAAATGGTCAACGCTTGCGAGGTCATACTTTAACATTTGCGCATTGCCTCATTTTAGGTTTTTGCGTCACATTAACATTTCTCCTATGTCACGCACTTGGTCTTTATCATTTGCGAACATCGAGTCATTCTTCTACTTTCTTCAATCATCTCGTCCTCAAATTTGGTCTTCTCGACAACATTATCCAGTCATGATTTTGATCAATTTTATCCTGTCGCATCAATGTGTGTATTCATTTGTCATCAATCCTTCAATCCTGTCAATCTTGCGATCGATTTGTCATCGATCGTTGTCCTCTTATCAATCATTGTTCTTTTCTCAATTTTATCATCAATCTTATCATTTTGGACATCGTCAATCCTAATTAGGGTTTTGTCCTCTCTTCAATCTTGTCATTTTGCGACCGATTTGTCATCGATCGTGGTCATTTCTAATTATGTCATCTTGCAATCTATTTGGTCAACCTTGTCATTTTGCGACCGATTTGTCATCGATCATTGTCTGTCTCAATTATGTCAATTTGGATCAATTTGTCATTGTTCCTCGTCAATTGGCGCATTTTCTCAATCAAATTGTCTATCGCATTGGTCATTTATCAAATCAAATCATGATCAAGTCAATTATAGACCTAATTGTCATTCTCGCATTGCTAATTCACCTTCTAGGGTTTTATGATTTAATCATTTAACCTAATTTGTCATTTCTTCCTCTAGGATTAAATAAATTACTTATTTATCCTAAGTCTTCTCATTACAATTAAATCTTTATTTAATTGGCTAATTATTCCTCTTTGTGAATTGATTAATAAATGAAAAATTATTAATTAATTCACTAAATCCTAATTTCTAATTTCTTTCAATTTCTAATTCCTAATTTTCATCAATTTCATTTTGCTAATTTTCAAATTTCTAATTCCTTTTCCCTCCTAATTCATCTCCTAATTCTATGGGAGTGGCATTTCAATTTGTCATGAAATTGTCATAATTGATTAATCAATCAATTTTGACATGAAATGTGTCATAATCAATCAATCAAATTGTGCATGGAAATGCATAATTTGTCATAATTTGTCATATTGATTTGCAATTTCTATTTGAATTGCATCATGCCAATCTTGTCACTTATCCAATTCTTCTATAAATTGGATGATTTTCTTGAATCAAAGCTAATAACCCTTCGAATCCTTGCCCCTTCAATCACTTCATGAATTCCGAATTGCTATCAAACTACTGAATTTTCGTTCTAGTACTCTTGAGCTTTTTGCTTTCAATTGTGAGAGCACTTGTAGGTGAGATCCACAAAACTATTGAAGAGGAAAGAACAACAATGGAGCCGCATGGAAGGAGTATTCAATCTTGAATCTGGTTTGCATAATGTTTTCTTTTGAATGCTTCATTTTCATACCTCTATTGAATGTGCATTAAATTAGGTTCATTTGCATTGAGTTTTCCTATGATTGAGCTATCCATGTTTAATGTTTTGATGATCCCTAATTTCTATGCTACATTAACTACTTTTGAGCTTGAAGAATTTGGATCTTCTGGAGTTGTAAAGTCCGAACCTACTTTTCATGCATCATCATCTACCAACAAAAGTGATTGGATGCCTTATATGCAAAATAATTGGAAGATATGAGGAAAGAAGATGAATAATTTGAGAAACTTGAAGCCTTATTTTCTAGAAGAGTACCTAAAGGACCGACATGAAGTAAGTATGAAGGAAAAACACCTTTTAAATGTTTTGCATGTAATAAGATTGGTCATTTCACATCTAGATGTTCTGAAAAGAATGCAAGATTTGAAGAAAGAGTTAAGAAAACATTTAAGCCTAATTAGAACAGATATAGATATAAGAAAAGTAAACATTGCTACATAGTGGATGAGGAAGGAGTAAGTGATGACTTTGAGGATGAACTGGCAACAAATTTTGCTAGTGGATCTGGCAATGCAAAGGAATGGACGTTCTATGCTTTAAAGGAAGATGAACCAGAACCAGCTATTTTGAATGAAGAAAAGGCCTTGGCAGCAAAAGTTGAAGATAAGGATGAATGGGTAATTGATTGTGGATTCTCACATCATATGATTGGTGATAAAAGAAATTTTCTATCCCTACAAAAATACAATGGCGGTCAAGTCAGATTTGGAGATGACAAAGCATGTATGATCAAAGGTAGAGGTATTATTTCTTTGGATGGTAAGCATAATACTGATAATGTCTATTATGTAGAAGGTTTAAAGCATAATCTCTTAAGTGTTGGTCAATTGATGGACAAGGGTTTCCAACTTCAGTTTAAAGATAGAAAATGAAAAATCATTAACAAAACTGGTTTGGAGATTGCAACCTGTACTCAAACTGGAGGTAATATCTTTCACTTGAACATTGGTAATCTGATATGTTTAATTGCTCATATTTATGAGATTGGTTATGGCATAAAAGGTTGTGTCATGTTAATTTTGATTGTATTGTTAAGATCAGTTCAAAAAAGGCAGTTAGAGATATACCTAAGATTATGAAGCCTCATAATCTGGTATGTAAGGAATGTCAATTGGGAAAGCACGTTATAACTTCTTTTAAGAGCATACATGATAAATCTAATGATGTGCTTGATTTGATTCACACTAACTTATGTGGTCCAACAAGGACTAGAAGCTTTCAAGGTGATAGGTATTTCATGTTGATAATTGATGATTATTTTAGAATGATGTAGGTGACTTTTATTAGGGAGAAGTCTGAAGCCTTTGATAAATTCAAGATCTTTAAACCAAAGGTTGAAATAGAAAGTGGATTGAAAGTCAAATGTCTGAGATCAAATCAAGGTGGTGAGTTCACTTCTCATGAATTTAATAGTTATTATGAGACAAATGGAATTAGGAGAAAATTATCTACACCTCAAACTCCTCGGCAGAATGGAGTAGTGGAAAGGAAGAATAGAACCATTTTGGATGCAACAAGATCTATGATGATGAAAGACAAATTGCCTCACATCTACTATAGAGAAGAAGTGAGTACAACATTCTACACATTAAATAGAGTTCACGTGTCAAAGATGAAACCGGTAAGACCTCTTATGAATTATGGTTTGGACATACACCTATTGTTAAATATTTTAGAAATTTTGGAAGTAAATGCTATATCAAAAGGGATGATTCAATTGGGAAGTTTGATCCTAGATGTGATGAAGGGATATTTCTTGGTTATTCAATTACAAGAAAAGCATATAGATGTCATAACAAAATATTGTAAAAATTTGTGGAGAGCGCTAATGTGAAAGCGGATGAGCAATACAGAAATAAATCTATATCATATGACAGGGAACCGACAATGCCTCAATTAGTATAGGAAACTGAGACAGTTACATCAGTACAGTTAGAAAATTTAATTGTGATTGATGATCAGAGTAATGAAACCGAAGTTCAGAAGACACCAAGGTATGTAAGATTAATTCATTCTAAAGATCAAATCATTGGAGATAGGAACAAGGCAATTATGACAAGAAGAAGATTGGAAAATGAAGAGGTATGTCTTATTTCTCAAATTGAACTGGCATTTGTTATTGAAGTTTTTAAAGATAAACATTGGTTAAAGGCTATGGAAGATGAATTAGATCAGATAGAGAAGAATGAGACTTGGACTTTAGTTCCCCGACCTAAAAATAAGAATTTTATTGGAACTAAATGGGCTTTTAGGAATAAACTAAATGAGGATGGTCAAGTTGTAAGAAACTAGGCTAGATTGGATTGTAAAGGATATTCTCAAATGGAAGGAATTGATTATGGTGAGACATTTGCACTTGTAGCTAGAATTGAAGTTGTTAGACTATTTCTTGCCTATGTAGCTTATAAGAACTATATCAAATGGATGTTAAATGTACATTTTTTAATGGTGAACTTGAGGAAGAAGTATACATTGAACAACCTGATGGATTTTCACTGACAAATGATAAAGATATGGTTTGCAGATTGAGAAAAGATTTATGTGGATGGAAACAAGCTCCTAGAGCTTGGTATGCAAGGTTGGATAAATATCTTTTGAAGATTGGTTTTACTAAAGGCAATGTTGATAGTAATTTGTGTTGGTGTAAATAATTATTCATCATGGATATTATTACACCTTACTTAAGTTTACTTAGGATAATGCATTTCATAATAGTTTGGGTATGAGACACTTGGGTGTTTGTGCCACATTGGGGTAGTGTGTGTAGGAGAAATTCCACCTTTTATGGTGTTGATTTTGTTGTTACACTACACTCTTGTTGTTACACTCCACATTCAGTGGGTGATCCACCTCATGTGGACTATTATATTATTTCTCCTACCTACCCACACCTATTTCTTACCTACCCTTGTTTCTTATTGAGCCACATGTCATGTTTGTGTGGTCACATATCCCTAGCCTTGCCTATATAAGCAAGCTCATCTACATTGTATGTAACTATGTAATTTGATGTTACTGATCATTTTTTGTTGATGAGAATACAGTTTATTCTTGTCCCATATTATGTCTCTATTTTGTACATTTCATTGAGCTCTTGATCTTGGCAAAATCTCACATGGTATCAGAGCCATTGGGGCTTCATTGATTCATCTTGAAGAGGCATTATTGCGACGTCAAGAGGCAGATCTGAGGAGCAACATCTTTTGGAGGCGTCCTAGACCAGATCCGACCCAGCCATTGTGTCCAGAAGGCCGTTTCCATGAATTTTGGTTATAAAGTCGGCCTATTTTGGTGAGAAAATTTTTTTCGCCAATTTTGCTATAATCGTACGGATTTCCAAAATTTTTATTATTTTCTCGAAAAAAAAAATTTCATTTTTTGAAAATATTTTTCAAAAATCAAAAATCAAAAAAAAAAAATTGGAATAAATTTCGAAAAAAAAAATCATCAAATTTTTTTTTTAAAAAAAACAAAAGTTTTTAGGGGTTCCGCAGACCACCCCCCCCTCCCCCCCCCCCGCATACCTCATACCTGCGTGTTGCAGGTCTTCCAAGTCACATATGTACTCTGCAGCGCTGACCGCTCCAAACGTCGCACCTGTACCTGCTGCAGTGCCACGTCCCGTCATCCGTGCCGCAGACTGCGTCCTCTCGCTACCGCTGTGCACGCCGCCGATACCCGCCGAGTCTCGCCACTGCCAGTCACCTCTCTCCCACTAGCTACCTCCATCACTAGTGCCCAAGTCCTCCGTCGCCGACCCTCCACCTCTGGCAGCTCCCTCTACCGGCGATCACCCAGACTGGAGGACCCGCGCCTGCCACTTGGCAGGCGGCCACTGCCCCGTGAGTAAAACCCATACTATCAGTCATCCGTATGGCCGCCATGTAGACACCATGTGGCTTACATAGTCATCTTTCCGTACGCCACCATATAGTGCCCAATCAGCAAATCCGTACGGTATGGCCTGCACAGTCACCTGCATAGTCCTCTGCCATGTTAGCTGTCCGTACAGTATGGGATGCCTAGTCAGCAAGGGGTGAAGTTTTTGCGACGGCCATATGGTCATCAAATTTAATCTGGTGACTTGTTGATGTCAGCACCATGTCAGCATTTTTCAAAAATTTGGCAAGCCCCTCTCATTGAGCTTTTTGATTTTGCCGTTCAACTTCAAATGGCCATAACTTGCTCATTTTTCCTCCTTTTTGGGTGCAATTTGTTTTGTAATGTGCTAGAATTTCATGCTCTCCGCAGTGGTGAAGAAATTTTTTTATTTTGATGCACTAATTTTTCATAAAATGCAATTTTTGGTGACTGTACCTGAGTAATCCCAGTTTTTGCAACTTCAGAGGCTTCGTTTGGGGTCATACGACCTCCTTTTCATGTGCCATTTTTTTTTAAAGTGTGTATTTTTTCATCTACTTTCACATGATGATATCAAATTGATGCCATAGTAAGTAGAAATTATACTTTCAGATTTTGGCCATTTTTGGCTCTCTTGGTACTTGTATATTTGATTGAATCTCAGTTAGATTCATTGCACTATTGATTGAAGTCTCTTGGATCTCATTTGAGAAGTTGTAAAATTTGCATCATAAGTCCACTTTGCCTTGTTTTGCAAGTGGCTCATTGTAATCGCACTAAGTATAAAGTGCCAAAATCATCACTTTGGGGGGGGTACTTTGATTGAGTGAATTTGGGGGGGTGTCTCTTGTGATTTTGTGCTCTTGTGTTCCTTCCTTTTTGCTGCTATGGGTTCTTCTAAGTTTCCTCTCTTAACTCCACATAATTATGCTACTTGGAAAATTGATGCATGGAGTAAACTTATGGAAAAAGGACTCACTCATTATATTGATGGAACTATTGTTGCTCCCGCTGATCCTAAGGTTGATCCAGTTGGTCACTTAGATTGGCTCACTAAAAATATCATGGCAATTGGTACCTTAAGAAAGTATGTTTCAAAGGATCTCATTTTTCATATTGAGAAATGTACTCTAATCAAGGATGCTTGGCAAAAGTTTCAAGACTTGTATGGTCAAGTTGATGAGATTAGGGGATATCAAATTGATAGTGATCTCACCATGTTGGATCCCAAGAACTTTGATACTATACAAGATTATGTCACCAAGGCAAATGAGTTGAGGGCACAACTCAAAGATTGTGGCATTGATAAGAAGGATACTGAATTGATATTCAACTTGATAGGCGAGCTTCCACAAGAATATGCAACATTTGTTTCTAGTTTCCAAACCCATAGGATGACAATGGGTTCAAGCTACACAATTCCTACATTTGATGCTTTCAATGAAATGTTGATGATGGAACAAACTAAGTTGATAAGCATGGGCATTCTTAAGGCTTCTAAGTCTCAAGTATTAGTGGCAAATCAAGGGAACAAATGAAATCAAGGAAAGGACAACTCAAACAAGAAGAAATGGCAATCAAATCCTAAAGAAAAAGCACCATCTTCTCCACAACAAGGAGATTCATCCTCTTCCAAGAGAGATAATTCACCAAAGAGGGAGAGACCTACTTGTGCTTATTGTAAAAATATTGGTCATGAGGAGCATCGTTGCCATTCTAAGAAGATTGATGAGCTCACACATATCATCAAAAAGCATAACATTGATTTGCCTAAAGTCAACAAGAAGGATGATTCATCAACTTCCACTTCCTCACATTCAAAATGAAAAGGGCAAGCATTCATGGCTTCTACAAGTGGGAAGACTCACTCTTTTGGAACAAGAAAAGGAAAAGCTCTATGTGCTACTATTAGTCATAATTCAGATAGATGGCTTCTAGAGTTAGGGGCTTCTCATCATATGGCATCTTCACAGTCCATGTTCTCTACATTTGAGCCTTGCACCATGCCATAGATTTTCATGGGCAATCATACATACATGGATGTGATTGGGAAAGGATCTATTGACATTGGGGATAACTCCTTCAATGATGTGTTGTGTGTACCCCACTTGACAAAAAATCTCCTTTCCATCTATCAAATCACACATGGTGCAACTAAGAGAGTTGTGGAGTTCACACCTGACTCAGTTTTCATTAGAGACTTGGAGACTAGAGCTATCATTGCGACTGGGGTGGTTGATCATGCATCTCGGTTATACTCCTTTTCAGATTTTGTTGATGATGATGATTTCACATTTGATGATTCTACACATTATGATCACACTTATTGTGATGGTTCAGATTTTGAGGAGAACTTTGGACACTTGAACATGGGGATTCTCACATGTGACCCCGTTCTTGAGCCTTGTATTTCATCTCCTCATATTGATATCACATCACCTATTGCACCTGATGATGCGGATAGTGCGACAGTTTTGCCTTCATGTGATTCAGTGCAGCAAGATATTCATTGTCTTCCAACTTCAGATTCATGGGATGATTACTTGACAGACATTGCAAGTTTGTTTGTGGAATCCTACATTGCAGATTTGGGAGACATCATTGATGACATTCATCTTCTCTTTGATGAAGGTGATCCTTCTTTTATTTTTGTGAGGGCACACTTTAACCCTCTTGTTCATTCTCTACATGATCATTCTTTCGAGGTTGACATGATTGTGGATACTTATGTACAGTAGTTGGAGGAGGTCTCTTTATGTTTTGAGTAGACATGTGAGTCTTTGGGACATGTTCTACATCCATCTCCACTAGATCTTGGAGTGCCTTTTTCAGCAGTGTGGCACAGTTTACCACCTTTGGAGGGGGTATCTTTCAGCATCGACATGGGGACACTTGAGCAGTTTTTAGAGATTCCTTTCATCATGAGTTTTCTTCATACATCTTCCCTTCATGATTGGGGAGACTTCATGGATACACCTTTGGTTTTGTTTCTTCCTAAGGGGAGGAATTTTGTTCAACGTTCATGGAGCAGTTTCTTCATACATCGAGCTTCTATCATTGGTGCAAATTCCACATTGAGGGGGGGCTTCCTAGCTTCTCTTCTTCTCTCATATGGGGGGACTTTTTCCTCACATGGGGTTTTGTCCTTCACATTCTTCTATGAGAGTTCTCTTGTATGATTTTCATCTCTCTTTTGGGGGAGGTTTTTTTCCCATTGGGTTTTTCTCTCTTTCCCCACTTTGTGAGAGATTTCATTGCATTGGTTTGCATGCATTTGCAATTGTACATGGGTACCTAGCATGGCCTCGTAGCCCGGACCCATCTTGCATTGCTTAGTTGCATTGTAGACTTAAGTGCATTCCCCTAAGTTGCAATTAAGGGGGGGTGTTGGTGTAAATAATTATTCATCATGGATATTATTACACCTTACTTAAGTTTACTTAGGATAATGCATTTCATAATAGTTTGGGTATGAGACACTTGGGTGTTTGTGCCACATTGGGATAGTGTGTGTAGGAGAAATTCCACCTTTTATGGTGTTGATTTTGTTGTTACACTCCACTCTTGTTGTTACACTCCACATTCAGTGGGTGATCCACCTCATGTGGACTATTATATTATTTCTCCTACCTACCCACACCTATTTCCTACCTACCCTTGTTTCTTATTGAGCCACATGTCATGTTTGTGTGCTCACATATCCCTAGCCTTGCCTATATAAGCAAGCTCATCTACATTGTATGTAACTATGTAATTTGATGTTATTGATCATTTTCTATTGATGAGAATATAGTTTATTCTTGTCCCATATTATGTCTCTATTTTGTACATTTCATTGAGCTCTTGATCTTGGCAAAATCTCACAATTTGTATTATAAGATCACTAATGGTGATATTCTAATTATTGAAGTATTTGTTGATGATATCAATTTTGGAGGAGAAGTTAAATTGTGCATGGAATTTTCTAATAATATGAAGAATGAATTTGAAATGTCCATGATTGGTGATATGATATTTTTCTTAGGTTTGCAGATTACTCAAACTGACAAAGGCATTTTTATCTATCAAACTAAGTATCTGAGGGAATTGTTGAAGAAGTTTGGTATGGATAATTCCAAACTGGTAAGTACTCCTATGGTGACAAGTGAGAAATTATCTATCAAAGATACATCTACACCGGTAAATCCGACAAGGTATAAGTCTATGATTGGTGGCTTGTTATATCTAACTCAGACTAGACTAGATATTATGAATGCAGTAAGTATTGTTTCAAGATATCAAAGTAATCCTAAAGAAAATCATGAATGTGTAGTAAAGAGGCTATTCCAGTATTTGCAAGGAACAACAAAATATGGCTTATGATATTGTAGAGATGATGATTTCACTTTATGTGCATATACTAATTCAGATTGGGTAGGAGATACTAATGATAGGAAGAGAACTTCTAGTGGATCTTTCTTTCTTGGAAAGAAACTGGTTTCACGGATCAACAAAAAACAATCATGCATTTCTTTATCTACTGTAGAAGTTGAGTATGTTGCAGCAGCATCTAATTTCACTCAAGTCTTATGGATGAACCAAATGTTGAAGGATATCAAGGTAAATTGTAGTGAACCAATAGTTATCTACTGTGATAACTCTATAGCTATTGACATGTCAAAGAATCTGGTATTTCACTCTAAAACTAAGCATATATCAATAAAGTATAACTTTATGAAGGACAAGGTAGAAGGAAAGGAAGTCAAATTGGTTTATGTGAACACTAAAGAGAAGATTGCAGATATATTCACTAAACTATTGTCTAAGGAATAATTTGAGTATTTGAGAGATAGGTTAGGGGTTTCTGCCCCTCCGACAGAGACTTGATTGATGCAGTTTGTCATCAGTTAGACATGCATTATCATAAATATTATTCATTCCAACACTAATGAGTGGTGATACTACTTAGGGGGAGTAGTCAGATTTGAGATTCAAAGGTTTACATTATTGCTTTGATATTTTTGTTAGATTTATGGAATTGATGTCAAAGGGGGAGAGATAGTGCTGTGAAAAATAAATTCAAAACTTTACTTTACAGAGATATTATTCAGAGGGGAGAGTTATTGATATTTAGGAGATTGTTGGTTGTCTTCCACAGGGGGAGACTTGTTTGGCATTTCTTGGTACTTAGATGTTTTTCAAATCTAGTGTTGCCATCAATGCCAAAGGGGGAGATTTTTGGCATTATGGATGAATTGATTATGCGTTGGATTGATGTTTTGTCATTAATGTCAACACTAGCTGTTATGGTTGGTTACCGGCAGATAGGTTTTGGTTACCGGTAGAAGATCTAGTGTTATCGATAGAAGAGACTATCTGTTGGAAACTTCCGACATGTTTGGATCAATGGAGTATGTTTTATTTTTTGTATTACATGCTTCAGAAGTATGTTTTGGTTAGTTGGTATTGACTTGGTAATCATATACTATCACACACTCTTGTAAACCCTTACCGACATGGGTTTAAGGTTTAACTGGCAGAGCTTTCACTGATAAATCTTGGCAGGATGCATAAGTGATGTTGGTGCAACTTCTAGATAGATTTCAAGATGCTGAATGTGTTCTTTGACTGTGCCTCAACTGATTGAAGACATTGCTTTGGCATAGTGGACCTAGACTAGGTCCGGTGCCTATCTAGGTTATGGACCGGTATCATGTTAACGTGTTCTCTACATGTTACTGAGATAATTTATGGATTGTTTATTGTTGTTTTGGTCTCAAGCCGAAATGGCATATCATTGTAATATGGTTGTATGTAATCATCTTAGTGTAATATCCTTTAGGTAGCCAACCTAATTGGTTTAGGCCTTAGAGTTTGTATAAATTTATGTAAGATCTCACTGTAGATCATGGTATGGGAAGATAATATGTTCATGGTCATGAAATGTAATATCACATGTGAAGGACATTTGGTTGATCATAGGTGATCAAATTGGGATTAAGGAAGAGGTCAAAGGCCTTCGGTATTGAGCTTAACCGGGACTGTAATCATGCATGGTAGATGTTATTTTTGGCAGTTCATTATTCTAAATTGTTGTCCATTTATCTTGAGGTGGTTATAACCTCTCTATAGTCAGTAAGACTCTTTTTTAATGAGAAGTATTCTCTAGGCAATGTGCCTTCCTCCATGTGTAGGCCCCTCATTGTATCACATACTTTCTGTAGAAGTATCATCTGACTGTGGGTTGCTTTCCCACCATGGTTTTTCCCTTTCCAGTTTTTCCATGTACAAATCATGGTGTTATGTGGTATGGTTACATTGTGTTGATTTTTTGTTTCATTCTTAAGTTTTATTGCTTACTAGTATCTAGTCCTTCTATTCTGGTACTTAATGTCTATGTGATCTGGTGAAAGGTTATAAAGTGGTTTAATTGATATAATCTGTTAACAACTAATTCACCCCCCCTCTCAGTTGTTCACCAGTTATCCTAACATGTTATACATGTCAGGATGCTAAATTGGGTAAAAATATGTTTTAAGATGTATTAAAGGATCATTCATGGTTTAATAGAGTCTTCAGTTGTTCTAGTATGTGTTCAGGTGTCCTAAGGTGTATATATGTATGGTTATGTCACATTTATTTAAGTAATTAACCATTTAGTACTTAAGTAATCTTGTCCTAAGGTGCTGTGTGTTTGTGTATGTGTATGTCAAATTTATTTAACTAATTAACTATTAAAAAAAATCAACCATTTAAATGTTCAAAACTAATATATTATTAAACATTAAAAAAAAAAAAAAAAAAAATATTATTAAGAATTAAAAAACTAAACAACTAAAAAAAAAAAAACTATACAATATTTTTTATGAAAAAAATAAAAAACCTAATATTTAACTATTAATACATTTAAAAATAAATAAAAATTAAAAACTACTTAGCCCCAAAACACTTCCGACCGGATCCCTGCTCCTATGCTCTCCTCACTTGCTACTTAGTAAGCCCCTTAGTTCCGAAGGAGGGGTTACGACTGTTTCACAACTTATATAGGGAAATGGTATCTGACCGAAACCTTGTTGCCATGCTAGCACTCTGTGGCTGCTAGATTGGTTCGATTGGAACCTTTCCAACATGATCTCTCGGGTTAGCCCCAAGTGTTGGCATTATACACTCAGATGAGAATAGTTGATGTTGTCATTGATGGCAACCAATTGGTAACATGGTTCACAGGTTACACCGGCAATAGATATCATCAACCGGCACCGATAGGCACACCACGATTATTCTCACCGGCATCCAATCTACACCGATAGAAGATCTTACCGACACTCTGGGCTGACATGGAAATTATATTGTTTTGTATTATAATATTATTATATAGCCGACATGATGTATCGTAAAGACTCATATATGTATGAGATCTTATAGGTCATTTTGTAAGTGTGAAAAAAGGTATATGTGGTATGTAAGTGAAGTAAGGATATGTATTTAGGTAATGAGTATGAGAGTGAATATCGGTATATGCATTTTGATGTAATAATTTCATGAGAGAATAAGAGCAGAGAAGAGCGAAGAAAAGTTTATGGCAGAGGTATTTGAAAGAGATTAAACCAGTACTGAATCCAACATTGCAGATGCTATTTTGAGCAGTACATTGTCATTGGATTTAATCATCCAATTTTGTCATCAGTGTGACTCCTTTTTGTGATTGAGTAGTGAGCTCTAGGCTATTGGCCTTCCTGCATGTGCATGCCCCTATTGTATAAGTAATATTTATTCATATTGGCCAGTGAGTAAATATTATGGGTTACAAATCCCACCAAGGTTTTTCCCCTACCGGGTTTCCTCGCAAAAAATATCTGTGTTATGGTGTGCATTGATGGTTATGCTATTATTTCTCTTTATTTTTTTATTTCTTGTTAACCAGTACTTTAATTTGGGTTGTAAAGATATAAACAAGTTTAAATCTTTTGATAACTGGTTAGACACTGATTCACCCCCCCCCCCTCTCAGTGTCTTTGGGACTGTTCAAGTATCTAACAATTGGTATCAGAGCTTAGTCCTCTATTTGCACAAGCCTAATAGATTGAGGAGGATTCAGAAACCTGTACTGATGGAAAGTTTGAGACGACAGTTGGAAGGAGCTCTTGAAGATTTTGATGCAAAAAAATTGAAGAATATCAAACTGGAAGATGAACTTAGAACTGCTCGGGAATTTATCAAAGCACTTCAAGATAACCTGGTTATAGCAAAGAATAAGAGAAAAGAATTACATGTGCAATTGCAAAATCAAGATGATGAAGAAAAAGAAACTCTCAGAGATATTGGAGACAAATTGAGACAAGAGAACAGTAACATGAAGAATGAGATGCAAGATTTAAGCATGAGACTATGCAAATATATTGAAGATAGAAAGAGGAATGAAGAAGATTTGGCCAGAAGAGTAAATGAAAGATCAGATAAATCTCAAAGGATTAGTTATGAAAATGATATGCTTAAAATTGATTTGATTCACATGCAACATGAAAAAGAGGAACTTTTGATACAAGTTAATACTTTGGAAAGTGAGTTGGTCACTGCAAATAAATACAAAGACAAATTCAAGAAGAGTTCAGATAATCTTGATGATATGCTGAAAACTTAGAAACTTGATGGAGAAAAAATTGGACTTGGATTTGAACATGGAGAAAGTTTCGGGACTACAAACAATCATGATCATAACAAACCGGTAAGGTAACCTAATAAATTTAATGGGAAATGTTTTAATTGCAACAAATTTTCTCATAGAGCAAATCAGTGCAAATTTAGGAATAATCAGAATACAAACTTACCCACCGGTCAATGTTCTAGATGCAATAAAAATGGTCATAACTCAGACAATTGCAGAATGAATGTTAAATGCTATGTTTGTGGTAGATTTGGACATTTATCTAATCAATGCAGAACTCAAACCGGTCAAGGTTATGGAAAGGCTATTAAGAGAAAAAATGCAACTTGTTATGCATGTAACAAGAATGGACATATTGCAAAATTTTGTAGAAGCGAGACTATACTGGAAAACAATAAAGGATCTAATAACAAAAGCAAAGAGAAGGGGACTGAAATCAAGCAATAATTTTCAAAACAATGCATTAGAAAGAGAGATCAGAGAGGTGTTGAATATGTCACAACACTGGTAGAACAGGGTAATCCTACATCGGCAAGAGATCCTTCATCTAACTAAGGAATAATCCTTAGGGGTAAGGCAACAAATTGAAAATCATGCGTTTACCATCGGTTGATGGTAAGAATTTATATTTTTTCTTTACCGACAGACATGTTAATTTTTCACTTAACTGGAAGCATTCAATACGATTGTTGGCAAACTTTTTGCTTATGAAGCGTGAAAATCCTACATTTCAAATCACAAAGAATTCAAATTTCCAAAGAGTGCGAAGAAAGAGAAGGAATCAAGAGGCGAAACAACTAAGACATTTTCAGGGCATTTCAGAAGATTTCACTTGCAAAAAATAAGGTATTTATTTTAGTATCATGGCTACTTCATCTTCTATTCCTAAATTCATTACAAACCCTACTATGGTAGAAAATGTTACGCATCCTAGACCTGTTTTTGAGATCATTCTTGAGATTGCTAAGCAAGATGATTCCATTTGTGCCTTTTTTAAAATTTCGAAGGGAGTTTCTTTCACAGAAGATCCGAGGATATATATTCATTGCAACATAGAGAATTTAGGGTCTAATGATTTGAAAAACATATACCAAAACATTATAGCTAATAAACAAGGTTTAATCAAGCCAGAGCATAAGATTGTTGAGGATTTGGGATTTGTTGATATCTTGAACATTCTTGAATTTACGAATGATATAGTTCATCTTGTACTTAGCAAGGTTCATGGTGAATTCATGTGGTTAGATTATTTTTGAAAATTACCAAGGAGGCAATCAAGGCGGTCACTGGTTTACCCTCTACCGGTACTAGGCCTGACAAGAAGAAGAAGATCCCAAACAGGAGGTTTATGAACCTAACCAATGCTACATCTGATAGTAGATCCCTTAGGGTTAGTGATATCACAGATGAGAATGTGAAATATGTGAGTATGGTGATTGGTTATAGAGTTTCTCATACAAATCGGTTAAATTTTATTTCTAGTCCGTGTATACATAGTGCATATGAAATGGTGAAGAACAGTGCAAAGATTGACATTTGTGAATGGATAAAGGATGAACTGATAGAGAAATTGGGTAAGATCAAGGGTGATAAGAAAGGAACCTTTAGATTTGGTAACTTACTTGTATGCCTAATGCTTAATTTCACAAAGGATATTCTCGACATTGGTCACAACGACTTTGCTTATGACATCCCTATTGGAAGATAGATTATGGAAGCAATTACCAGCATAGGTGCTGATGGTGACAAGTTGGTAAAAGATTATTTCAAGAAATTTCAAACTAAGATGAAGGCAAGGGAAAGGATTCCTCAAATAATGGTGGACAAATATGACAAACATATATGTTTGGTAATGAAGACAGATGAGACATGGATGGAGATTGTTACTCCTCGAACCATTTGGATAACAAATATAGGCTATGAAGTATATTTGAACATTCTTGAGTCTTATGCAAGGATACTTCTTGATGCACCAAGGGAACCAACTGAGAAGATATTTGGCATAACTGAAACGATTGAGAGTGATGTATCTATGCAGAAGCAGAGGAAGAAAAGAGAAAAATTAAGGAAAGATGCTTCAAAGTTTGTAGCAGATGTTAAGAAAGGATTGATGGGATTTGAATAGATGAGTGGTATTGCTGAGAGCATGAAGGAAAGTAAAATCGGGTAGCAAGCGGCAGCTCATGTTTCCTCGGTTGTTACTTCTTCTAAGATAGAAAGTGATAAAGCAACAGAATTTAAAAGAGTTGAAAGAAAGAAAAAAGAAACCTTCACCGACACCTACTCTTTCTCCAAAGAGGACAAGAACACTAAGGAAGAAAAAAAAAAGATATGAGAGAGCCCAATATTTAGAGAGAGAAACTTACACCAAAGAAACCGACACCTAAGGTATTAGATATTCTACCCCTAGAAGAACTTATAAATGAAATTACCCAGGATGGAAACCTTAGCAATATCAATAAATGTTATCATACTTTCAAAGATTTTGATAAGGGAACAATTAAGGAAAGTATCATTCTACATCTTGATATTTACAGGAAAGTTTTAATTGAGATTATTGATGATTTTCCTAATGATCTTTTTCTGAGACTTGAGGCAAAAAGAATGTCTATAATGGAACTTGACAAGAAATTAAAAGTTGAAGCATTGTTGGCGGTTCACCCCATCAATTCCCGACATGAGATTGATGAATTGATTGTAGAAGCCAACCAATCAGTTTTTGCTAGTGGTCATCAGCAAGTTAGCTTAATGGCAGGAAGAGTCAAAGAAATTGCTGATGAAATGACTGACAAATGGGATATATTCTTTGTGGAAAAGGAGAAGAAGGAAGAGAAGGATAGACAAAAAATAGACAAATATTTCACTAAAGTATATCAGAAAATTGATAAGGGTAAGAACAAAGTTGGTGGTATTCCTGACTTGACTATCAAGGATAACCTTCCTCCACCGAGACAAGACACCCCACCAATAACTGTAGAGACACTAGTACAAACTAAAAGTCAACTGGAAGACAAGGTAGAAGAAATGACATAAGATGATACTAATCTGGAATCAAACATTCTTTTTACTATGAATGTGGACACTCAAAATTTCAACATTTTCATGGATAAGGAAACTTCAGAGGTAAAGCAAACTGATGCTACAAATATTGAGATCTCTAAGTCACTGGTCAACACTGTTGACTCTCAGAACATTGAGATACCAGCTGAAGTTAAGGAAACAAATACCATCCCAGATGCTACTCATCTTAACACTAAGAAATCTGTAGAAGCAGAAATAAAAGCACAAACTAAAATTGGAAAAGGACAAGAACCGAGTATAGCTGAACCGATAGTCAGCAAGGCAAAGAGTAAGAATGAGAGTAAGGTTGAATTTTTTTTTGAAACACAAAGTGAGCAAAAGGAAGAAACATTGGACAAATAAAAGGTTAATGATGGAATCAAGATAGCTGAAGTGGTTAATGTGCAGACATCCGGAGGTGAGAAGAAACCCACCGTAGAACCTCACACTCCACCTAGCACTTCCACTATGGATTACAAACCTACAAATGTGGTAGATGTACTTTTGGATTCTATAAAGAGGATCACAGATTGCAACACCTTAGCATTTAAGCCCATTGACGATACATTACCTATTTTTAAAATGATTGCACTGGATTGTAAGATAGATCATATTGATGGATCTTTAGGTAAATTGAACGCATTGTCCAAATTAATTGCTTCAAATATTCTAACCATAGATAAAATTAATGAAGAGATTTTTAAAGAAAGGGTAAACAAGGAGAAAGGTAAATTCTTTGATAAAACCATTCAGGATTGTACTGAGCATATTGATTCTTTGTTACCGGTACTTAATTATACTATTTTGGAATATAAAGAATTGTATAAAGAAGCATGCAAGCCTCATCACCTAATAGAGGGCATTGAGGAAGAGATAAAGAAAACACAAAAAGAGATCGATGATATAGAAAACAACATGATAGGTTCTTCAGAACTTACCTCATTTTTTTATCAAGAAATGACATTTTTTGAAGAAAAGATTGAGAAATTAGAAAAGGAAAAAGCAAGGATAAGAATGAAGGCCTGGGAGCTGAAAAATAAACTTGATCCTAGATTGGACAACCTTATAACACAACGGATTGAGCTGTCTAAAGCAATAATTCAAGGAGAAAGATCACTAGAGCAATAGATGCATTATCTGATTGGTATGATCCAACAGACTCAAACCATTATTTCTAACAGCACCAAATTTATATAGATTCTTAATTTTATTTTGGTGGATATCTTTCAAATTGTACACAATTGGTTATAGGCTATGAGATAGAATTTTGAATTTTTTGATTTCTTTTTGATGTCCTTTGTCATTGATATCAAAGGGGGAGTAGTAGTGTGGAGAAAAATGTATAGAAGAGATCATTTGCTCAGGGTGAGCATTGCTATTTTTGGATCAATTTTGGACTTTATTTTTGGATATCAGTTTTTGGATTTTTCTCATGAGTGTTGCCATCAATGCCAAAGGGGGAGATTGTTGGCATTATACACTCAGATGAGAATAGTTGATGTTGTCATTGATGGAAACCAACTGGTAAAATAGTTCACAGGTTACACCAGCAATATACATCATCTACTGGCACTGGCAGGCACAACAACATTATTCTCACCGACATCCAATCTACACTGATAGAAGATCTTATCGGCACTCCGAGCCGACATGGAAATCATCTTGTTTTGTATTGTAATATTATTGTATAGCCGACATGATTTATTGTAAAGACTCATATATGTATGAGATCTTATAAGTCATTTTGTAAGTGTGAAAAAAGTATATGTGGTATGTAAGCGAAGTAAGGATATGTAATTATGTACTGCATATGAGAGCGAATAGTTGTATATGTATTTTGATGTAATAATTTTATAAGAGAATAAGAGCAGAGCAGAGTGAAGAAAGGTTTATGGCAGAGGTATTTGATAGAGCTTAAACCGGTACTGAATCCAGCATTGCAGATGCTATTTTGAGCAGTACATTGTCATTGGATTTAATCATCTAATTTTGTAGTCAGTGTGACTCCTTTTTGTGATTGAGCAATGAGGTCTAGGCTGTTGGCCTTCCTACATGTGCAGGCCCCTATTGTATAAGTAATATTTATTCATATTGGCCAGTGACAAAATATTGTGGGTCACAAATCCCATCGAGGTTTTTCCCCTACACACCACTAACCACTTTTCGTCTTCTTGTCTATACACCACTAACCACTTTTCATGCTCTTGTCAATGAGGGCACTAAACAGTATGGAGAAATTGATGAATACTAAAAGGGGGGGTGAATTAGTATGCCAAAAATTATTGTACTTAAACACTCTAGACTACCAGTAAATTGGTAAAACAATTTAGCAAACAAACTGATTAACACACATGCAAACCAAATAGCAAATAATGCATTCACCCATAGAAGCACAAACACCATAACACAAGAGAGTTTGATGTGGAAACCCAAATGGGAGAAACCACGGTGAGATGAAACTCACAAGTAACTATCTACAGAATAGGAACCAGACTGGTTAAGGTTAGACCGGTTAAGGTCATACAATGTTCTTTACAAGAACAGATCCTGTTAGGAATCTCAATCTCTGTTAGGAGATAAGTCTGATTAAAGACTACCTTGCTAGAGGATTTTAGATCCATAGATGTGAACCACCTTTTTAGAGGATTTACAAAAGGCTTTTGGGCCTACCCGGTTAAGGGCTTCAGACTTGTCGAAGATGTGAGTAATCAACAAGTGAGTGATCTAGCAAATAACACAGATTGCTTGGTTAGATCCTTGATAGCTCATTTCTAATGCATTCCAGCATTACTTCAATCTTCAACACATTCACACTCTACCTCTTCTCACAAACCTAAACTTCTCTTCTCTAGTCACACTCACAAAAACTCATCAACCACCTTAAACCCTAGCAACAACCTAAAACCGTAGACATGATGTCCTTATCAAGGAATCTGATTTCATGTTGGTCCAATAGGATTACAATACAATTTCCTAGGTTCAATGCATCTAGACATATTTGGAAACACGACACAAAAAGCACTACCAAAGTGTTGGCACCACCAAACAATCGGTGGATGGTAACTCATCACAGAGTATTACCAGTTCATGCAAAATACCGGTTTAAGCAAAATACTAGTTGCTGGTTTGACAATAATGAAGACTGGGAAATATGAGTTGTGTCTCTTCATTCCTTCGTACCGCTTGAGATCCTCAAACCGCTTGGGGTCTTCATACCACTTCAGATCAGTAAACACTTTCTACATAACACCGATAGTCTAAAGACTATAATACATCATACTGGTTGAAACAAATACTGGTTGAGCTTTAACTCCTACATACAAAGAGTGATCTCAAATCAAGTGTGTGTCCATTAATGACAATCACATCATCAATCATCAAAAATCCCAACAAAAATTCTGTGTTCTTTGTAGGATATTGTGAGGCAATCAAATCCCATTAGTGATGATCCACTTGTCTTGGTAGATTTGTGCATCTGGGAATAAGTAAAGTTAGAAATGTTATTGTTGGTAAGATGTTGTGGCCCATTTATAGGAATAGGTTTTGGTGTGTCTTCAAGTCTCTAGGTTCTAAAGGAACCTCAAGACTTGGTCCTAGTTTTCTTTTTCTTCCTAAAGTCCCTGTTCCAACTCTGTGTGAAATTTGGAAATTGTATCTGAAACACAAACACTCAACAAGTCATTGAATGCATGGTTAGTTGATCAAAATAAATGAGTGGAAAAATCATAACAAATCAACCTATGGCCTCCTAAAAGATTCAAGTATAGATTTTCTCTCAGATTTATCTAATCAATACTAGTGACTAGACTATAGCAAGAAGAAGAATTTAATCTATATGAATGCATGATTAAGCAAATTAAGATAGATGGAGGGAAGATTAAGCAAATTAAGATAACATGATTAAGCTAATATGATTAAGATAATATGCAATAAGCTAAGATGAAATATTCTCAATGACTCTAGAGTAAAACCAACATGATAACAATAAAATCTCTAGAATACTTTTATTTGAGAGATGAGAGCTTGAATTTATAGAAAATCCAGAGAGAAAGGGACGGTCGAGATTGATTGTTGATGAGCGGTCAAGATTCTCCTACAAGAAGCACAATCCAAGTGAATTGATGTGATTGGCTGCTTTCTTCAAATTTGAGGGAGATAAGATTGAGCTAAAATTGAGATAAAATCAGAAAAACTGATTTATTCCATTTTTCCTTCTTAAAGCAAGCTTTCTTTGATTTATTCTCTTTTATTCAATTTTGCTCCTTTCTTGAAATTTATTTTTCAGATTATCTCAAGTTGCTTTCATTTTTCAATATAAATGCTTTTTTCAAAAATAATTCCTTTTTGATGATTAATTCCTTTTTTTTTATAAATTAATTCTTTTTTGATGATTTAATGACAAAATGATTTATTAATCAAATATGCTAGGATATGTAATTAAATAAATAGGATAATTGATTAAAGAGATTTTTATGATATATTTAATTGAAAAGATTAATTTGCTATGTGACATTGACGATTTAGGAATTAATTAATTAGGTGCTCAAAATTGATTTAATTGCCTTTGGTTAGGACCTTGGTGATGTAGTCGAGATTAGTGGCCCATGGTTTAGATGACCATTTTTAGGGTGTTAAATTTGCCCCTGTTTGAATTTATGTGCGAGTAGTGCACTGATTTAAAGAATAGTTGGTGTCTCAGAGATACTGGGTTTGAACTTGATGGATCACGAACTAATGAAGAGACATATATTCAACTTGATTTGAAGCAATGAAACTGAACTGATTGATGAGAATGATATCAATCCCAAACTTGATTGAACTAGGATTGATGAAGAGTGAAGATATCGATCTTGAACTTGATGGATCAAGAAGTGGGTACCGATCTAGAATTTGATTAACTAGAATCAGTTGAGTGAGGAGATAATACTGATTTTGAACTTGATTGAAAAATAACCGATTAGAGAAATAGAATGTCTAGCCTGATTTGATGTGATGAAATTGAACACCTTTTTGAATTGAGCATGTGATCATTGCCAAAAAGACTCTTTAGACCCTTGATTAGGTTTAAACGAATAACCAGCTTGATGAGGTGCAATGAAATTGATTACCGTTAAGAGACCAATTCACATAAAGATAATATCAGCTTGATTTGGTCCGATGAAACTGATATGCCCCTGATATGATGTGATGAAGTTGAGATGCCCCTAGCAATGAGGTCTTGTTTGATGAGATTTGATTGATGTTAAATTAATCTTTGATTTAAAATATTTTTTGCTTAGCTTTTGATGAAGATTTGAAAAAAAAAATTCTCGACTTTTGATGATGTAATCACTAATAATGATGATGTAATAAGTATGCCCCCTTTGGAGAGAAATTGAAAGATGGTGAGATACCATAGTGATTCGAGGCAATTCGAGTGACAAATTTAGCAATTATAATTTGAGAATGGAGAATGTTTTAAGAATTGATTTGAGATTGTTGGTGTAAATAATTATTCATCATGGATATTATTACACCTTACTTAAGTCTACTTATGAAATGCATTTCATAGTAGTTTGGGTATGAGACACTTGAGTGTTTGTGCTACATTGGGATAGTGTGTGTAGGAGAATTTCCACCTTTTATGGTGTTGATCTTGGTACTACTCTATCATATCCACTTATTGTGGAGTGATAATTCCACCTTCGGTGGGTGATCCACCTCATGTGGAATATTATATTGTTTCTCCTACCTACCCACACATATTTCCTACCTATCCTTGTTTCTTATTGAGCCACATGTCATGTTTGTGTGCTCACATATCCCTAGCCTTGCCTATATAAGCAGGCTCATGTACATTGTTTGTACAGGCAATCATTGAACATCTTGTAATGATCCAATTGATCACATTTTGCATCTTGATATAATACAGCTTATTCCTATCATTTATTTTGTCTCTCTTATTTGTGCTTTCCCTTGCCTCTAGATCTTGGTAAAATCTCATAGATATTAATAATTAGAAAATATTTGAGCGTAGAGTGATGCAAAGGTTGATCTGAAGATGAATGTGCCAAGTGGTCAATGTTGTGAGAATTTGACTAGAAAAGTGATGTCAGATTTCGATTTTGATCCCGAAAATGGACCTAGGGTTTTTGAGGGTCTAAACATCAAAATTTAATTTTTGAGATTTAGTATCCCATTTTGGACTTCTTTCTCTAATGATATTATATATGACATTTTGAGATCATTTGTACCCCATTGAAATTGAAATTTATGATGATATATATATATAAATGAGACACATGCTTCGACTTCATTGTACTGTGTTGATTGATATAGGATGATTCATGAGATGGTTTTGATATGCGTTATTATATATGATGTCTTATATGTATGCATTTCCTTTACAATATGGATGTATGTAACATTAATGATCATGAATATTTTTTCATTTTCATATACAAATCAATGACTTAATGGATAAATATGATGATTCTGATATAAATGTGAATACCGTGTTTATTTATTTTTTTGTTTCAATGTGATAATATGGATGAAAATGAATATGCAATGGATTCGTGGATCTATATGATGTGCTCATGTATGCGGCTAACATCTCATATAGGAATTGTGATGTCAATACATAGGTACTCAATTATGGCAACGATGATGATACGCAGTTGACCACTTAGCAGAGAAATGATGATCATTTTGGATTCAAGCTTCATTCACAGGAAATAAAAAGTAAAGTTATCATGCTGAAATTTCTTGAAATGCACAAAACTTAGTATGAATGCAACCTAAGACTTTAGTCACTAGATTTATCATGCTATTTATCATCACTGAGCATTTTAAAATGTCAGAGATAGACATAAGCACCAAGACACAAAGAGCTAGGAGGACCTGAATGTCATGTCCTTTTGATTTAGCAAGAGAACATAAGCACCAAAGCATAAAGAGCCAAGATGACCTAAATGTTGCTTACGTGCCAACAAACCAGACAAAGAAAAATTCCTTTTTTTACTATGTAATAGTGATTATCTTATCCATAATGACCCTTTTATCTTTCATATCCTAGGATAGATTAAGCATGAATTTAGATTGCATAATAAAGAAAAGTTACCCAAAATGGATAAGGAAATAGTTCCAACCTCCTTGTAGCATACAAATAAATGGAGTCGAGGTATGTGTGGAAATTTCACCTTGATGTGAAGGCACTTATCACAAACACCTAGTTTATGAGATGTTTCCAAATCATTGGAATTATTCCTATAAGCAGAAGAAAAAAAAAGTATTATGCCCCCAGTCCTTGCTCCTCTTAGTCAAGATAGACTCCCTTGAGTTACTCAAAGGGAGTAATAAGAGAAAACAAATTTATAAGACAACATACAAAGAAAATTTTAATCATAGCTCAAACAATTTTAGTGATTGTTTTAGTTGTTCTTGCTTTGTGTGTTTGGTGATATGTCAGTGGCAAAACCCTGCAGTGGTTAGGAGATAGGTAACTAGCTCAGATTGGATGACCTATTACTACTAACATAAAGATGACTTGGTTAAACTACTTAGGACATTTAGATGGATCAGTCGATTTCCCTAAGAATATGATGCTGATCAGTTTCAAGCCATGAGGGTTCCAAGAAGATCCAAGGTGTCACAAAAGTGATTGAAGGATATATGCAATCTAAAATAAAAATGTAAGAAAGCAGGAAATAAAATAAGAAATGCCAGATTTGCATTGATAGATGGAGAAATTTAGTACAAGAGGCGCTTGTTTACTAGGTTTTCACCTTCTTGGTAGAGATTTTTCTTTTTTACTACTAAGGTGCTTGTTTACCAGGTTTTCACCAAGGCATTTGATTTAATTTTTTTGTTTCCAAGACTTTTTATGATATTTAAGATGTTTTTTTCAAGACTTTTTAGTTGTATAGATTGCTGGAGTAGAGAATGCTAAGTTCAGAATTTCTTCAAGTGGATGGTGTTGATCGGTTCAAGAAGTTATTCTCCTTTTGATGTTGAGAGTTGGTAAGTGTCAGAGCCAAAGACTACGGTAAGAATGTAGGGACCCAGCCAATTGGGTTCAAACTTCCCTTTTTACTCCCGATGTTGTCGATTCTTAGGATTCTCTCTCAAAACAAGGTCACCAACCTAAAATTCTATTTGACGAGCTTTCTTGTTATAGCCTCTAGACATTATCTTTTGGTAAGCTCTCTGATGATTGAACATCACTTGTCAATGTTCATCCAATAATTTGAGTTCTTGCAATCTAGATATTCTGTGATCTTCATCAGTTATAAGACCTTACAAAGAAACTCTCAAAGAGGGAATTTCAACCTCAATAGGCAAGACTGCTTTGGCCCCATACACCAAAGAAAAAGGTGTATCCCTAGTAGGTGTTTTGATGCTTGTTCTATAAGCCCATAGCTTCAGATTGATCTACGGATGCCAATCCTTTCTAGATTTGTTGATTGTTATATGCAAGATGGTAAACAAAGTTTTGTTAGATGCTTCAGCCTGTCCATTACCTTGAGGGTAGTATATGGAAGGCTAGTGTTGTTTGATTTTGAACTTGTCACCGAGATCATCGATATCCTTGTTTTTGAACTGCCCCCATTGTCAACTACAATTGAGGAGGGGATTCCATACCTAAAGATGATGTAGTTAAGAATGAACATAGCTACTTGTTTTCTGATTTCTTTGATTAGCGAAACTACTTCAACCCACTTAGTGAAGAATTCAGTGGCATTTATGATAAACTTATGTCCATTGGATGATGAAGGATAGATTTGGCCAATGAGGTCAAACGCCCATTGTTGAAAAGGCCAATGTGAGATAAAAGGTATGTGATCCCTAGCTAGAGCATGTATGAGATTGCAATGTAGTTGGCACATATGACAAGTTTTAGCAAATTTTACAGCATCTTTTTCCATATCTGGCCAATAGTGGCCAGCCCGTAGCAGTTTTCAAGCTAGAGTTAGACCATCTGGGTGAGATCCACAAATACCTTCATGGACTTTAGATAATGCATGTTGAGACTCTTTAAGTTATACACACCTAAGAAAAGTACTATCTAAACCTTAACTATATAAATTGTAAGTGATGATGATGTGCCATGAAGCATTACGGGTCAGGTTTCTTTTCTCATTGCGAGTAAGGTTATCAGGGATGAATTGGTCACGTAAGTAGGAATAGATATAGTTATAGCAAGTTGAGTCATTCCCAATGATAGAACAAACCATCTGGGAATTAGGGGAATCATAAGAAGGATAAAAAATCTCTTCCACCAAGAACTCATAGTGTAACTGTGTTTCTTGTAGTTGTGGTATAGATGCCATTGTAGCCATATCATTTGCTTCTCTATTTGTTGATCTAGGAATCTGCTAAAATGAAATACAAATAAAGTATTTCTTAAATTCATCAACCATTCTTTTATAGGGCATCATTTTTTCATCTTGAGTTTGATACTGTAGTGTCATAAAATTGTGACCGCTACAATTATAAGCAAATTTGGGGTCCTCACCTTGGCAACAACATCTCCTTCCTTAACTAGGATCTATTTATGCATTTCTAACCCTTCTCCTTTTCTCCTTCATGTCTTGTATTTGCTCTAGACCCTATCCACGCCCCAAAATATGGCAGGACAAGGGCATGGTGCCCCTATCCCCCCTAGGACAAGGGCGTGGCACCTTTGTATCCCTAGGCTAAGGGCATGACACCCCTGTCCCCACCTCCTAGGGTGGTCCTATTTGTGGGTTTACCGATCTCCTATGCACTTCTTGTCTTTGGGGTTTGTTATTCCTCTTTGTCAGCCTTCGGTGGTTGAAAGTTAATCCTTGAGGCATGTATAAAATGGAATTAAATACCCTCATTCATAGATGGATGGATAGCGCATAGAGGAATAATGGAGGATAAGAGATAGATAGCATAAGGAGAAGATACAAGATTTCAAGGTCATCATCAAGCATTCAAGTCTTCTTCATTCATCCATTGGAGCAATATTACAAAATATATTTGCAAGAATGTGTGTTAGGGTTTTGTCATGTTACATGCCATTTCATACAACATTTGTGGTTACATTGAAGAAGCAAAGCAATCATCATCAACAAGTTGTAGATCTACAAGGTATACATCTCCATTGTTTACATTCAAGCATTTGAAATTACTTTCTTTCTAGGTTGATTCCTCAACCGAGGTTTGACTAAGGCAAACCCCTATCCACAAACCCCCTTTTCCTCTCTTTTTGTGTGTAGGTTATAGGTACGCAACTGTAATTGCAAGTCTGGGCTTCATTTGTAGAGACAAAAGAACCCTTTTTGTTTTGTGGATTTTGTGGTAGACCATGTACATTCCTGCCATGGTCTTGACGACTTTTCTCCAAATTTGCAGGGTAGATCTGCATCAGTTTAATTAGCTCAAATCTAAAGTTACAACATGATCTGAACTGGTAGCACCTCATTTCACTCATTTCCTCTCTCTTTTCCACATAGTCAACAAGGCAACTTTCTCATTTACAAAAGAGGGTAAATCACACATCAACCACCTGCAATCCACTTAGTACTCAGATCATTGTCTCTCTTGGGTTTGGATCTAGCGGATTCAACCCCTCTTTTGAATGTAAAGTTCCTCCCAAGTGAAAATTATCCTAGTGGTTTCCTTTCTCTCTCTTAGATGGGGAGTCACTAGGATCCAATTTTCCGCTTTACATTTTGGTGAACCCGATGTCTTACACATTAATTCTCATTTTTTATTATTAGATATGATTGATTGCAATTTGAATTTCAAATTTTCATTTTCAAGTTTGATCTATTTGCAAATTTTAGAGGTTAATTGCATAAAAACCCTAATTTTTCATTTTGAGGAAATTAAGCTTGTGAGGTTTAAAGTTTTAATTACTTGTTTGAGATCTCATTTCTATTTCAAAATTGTAATTCAAATTTGTCTCTTTATTCTTAACATTCAGTGGTTAAATCATAAAACCTTAATTTTTAAGATTCTTCTATTTTTGACTTTTGACTACAATTTTAACCAATCTAGACATCTCCAAATCAGTGAGTTTTTTTTATTCCAAATTAAAATAATAATCTCTATCATCCCTGGAAATTTTGAAAAAAGTTGGTTACACCGTGTACGTTCCTGCCACTGTCCTCGACTTTTTTCCTGAAATTTCAGGAGACAGAATTGACTGTGTTGTTTTGCTCAGATCCAGAAAATCAGCATACTTTATCAATTTTAACACTCTCCAAGGTTGAACACAAATTCAAAATTCTTCAAATTCACATCTTAAAATTAATTTTCATAAAAAAGTTCTAATTTTAGATTTGTTTTTCTAGCGAATTCAGATTTCAATTAAGAGACTTTTAATGACAATTAATAAATTGGATTTACTTTCTCTTTCGCATGTGATTACATTAATTTTTTCATATATTTATCATGTGTCAAATTATATTTTCTTCCATTTCCTGTTGCTTCTTTTTATTTATAGCACTTGGTCATATTGTGTTGTTAGGATTTCCAAATTATTTTCTTTTCAATTAGATCTCAAAGATTTCATGTATCATTTATGTTGCATTTTGGTGATGTTATTAACAAAATGCATTTCCTATGTTAATTACCTTAAAGCTTTTGTTGATCCTAAATGTAGAGATCCTTATCTTTGTACCACTCCTAGGGTATCTAGTGTGAAAGAAATGAGATCCAATACTTTACCCAGTGATCACTCTACAAGAGAGCAAGCATTGGAAAGTAATATGGATGCATCTTCTTCTTCTACACGCACCCTTGAGCAAGGGGGACAATATTAAAACATCAACATTCTTACATCTTTGGATCCTCCTTATTCTCCCAAGACTTATCTTCAACATCAAAGTCTATGTAGAGAGGATAATGTCATGCATTTTATTCATGACCTTTCTCCTCGCATAGAAATCACTAAAAAATGAGCTTTTAGATGATGAAGATGTTCTTCCCCAGTCTTCCAAAAAGGATAAGCTTGATAAAGAAAAAGAGATTCTCATTCCACATATACTCCACCTTCATCTAAAAATCCTTTTCTACCTCCTTACACATCACATTTCAAAGAAATTCATGATTTTGTTCCTCTATCTAGTCAATTGCAACGTTCTTATAGTTGTTGTTTTCACATAATCACAAAACAAGGTTTTAAAGGACAAGGAATTGGGAAATTTGAGCATGGAATCTGTATTCCTATAAACCCTCCTACACAAACTACTACAAGCGGCCTAGGAAGTAGTAACCCTCTTTCTATGGACGAATTCCTTAGACTTCAAAACTTTCAAGACTACCTTCAAAAACAACAAATCAAGAGAGCCCACAGGAATGCTTCTTCTTCAAAGTGTCCTTTTTGTTCATTTCATCAAACCCATGACCATAATGCTGGTGATTGCCCTGATTTTCAAAAATCTATTGAAGATGGCATAGATAGCAGCATAAATAGAATTCTGGATAGTGAAACTCCTTCTTCTTCATGGGAAGATGATATTTACCATCCTGACAGATTAGCTGCAAGAATCTATTAGAGGTTGAAATATGACAAGAATATTTCCTTTCCTCCTCAAAATAAAAATAAAATCTTAAGCAAGTGAAAGGTATTGAATATTACATTTTTCATGATTTATATTCACATTCTATTGTAAAATGTTATGCATTTAATAAATTTGTTCAACTGCAATATGATCTTACAAAGATTTTCCTCACATCATGCCTTAGCACATATTTTCCCTTCATGTTTCTCTTCATCCTGTGGCATAATTAGCCCATTTACCTAGAGCTCTTTATCATTAGTGGTGGTATTGTTTCACTTTAACATACTTTTTGCTAGCAACATGAAGTCCATTTCTCTTCTTCTTTCTATAAATTTATCTTTATCTTTGTGAATTATTCATTATTAGATCTCTTTTCTTGCATAGGGCTATTCTTATGTGATCATATAATTTTTCTTTGGTTTTCCTCTTTTCTTGGAGAGGAGCATCTTTAATGACTACTGCACTTCTTCTCTTTCCTTCATTCTCTTGGAAATCTTACCTCTTCTATGGTTTCGATTATTCACAAATATGATATGCCCCTTAGCAAGGAATGATCTCTTGGGGGACATGTATCCTTTCCTTGAGAGGATTTGTTCCACTAGACATATCACTTGAAACTAATCACCATCGGAAAATGTGTAATATTTCTCCTAGTTCTCCTCACTTGGGGGCGAATATTTTTTCTCCTTTCCCTTGTATCATTATTTCCTTTAGGGGTTCCATTTTTCATATGTGATTATCATTTCTTACAATGGTATGTTGTAATGACTAATCCCCCTTGGCCATTTTCATGACTATAGATTTGGAAGAGATCCATGATTTTAAAATTTCTATTGAATCTTATGATGCACATTATAGAAAAGAACTTGCCTTGATGTTTATTAAGAAAATTGTACAAGACAATGAATTGACTATTATTGAAACTTGTTTTCATACACTTAGAAACTTTACAACAACAATTAGCTACAACAATAGTACATTTAGCCCTTGTTTATAAAGGAGATCATATTGGAATAAGTTTCACGATGAGTTAATAAGTATGAACATCCAAATAGGATCACTAATTCTATTATCCATGCTAAGTTTGTAGATATAAAATAGATTATTTACATAATTATTTACAACAAATAGAAAAATACACTCCACAATTTACATCACATTTATAATGTAATAAAAAGACCACACAACATAACTCTGTATCGACATCAATGATTTACTATCTTTCATTAGGAGCTCATAGGGAAACAAATTTATATTAAAGATTATTGGTATAAGAATGCATGATAAAATTAAGGCTCTACACATGTATATATATTGAATGAATGAGCCAACCATGGATATACTTGAATGGGAAATTCATGTAGAGCTAGAAATAACCAAAAAAATATTATTTGATTGATGTATTGAATCTTATAATCCTTATACATTTTAATGCAATGACACAATACATCACTCTCTACTAGATTCACATTTACTAAACATATCTATGAAATTTTGTACTAATATCACATATGGTTATCAAAATTAGACTAGGATTAATGATACATTAATTATGGTGAGAGAATATTTTTATGTAAAGGACCAATGAATAAAATGCTCGTACAAATCTCAATAAAAAAATAATGAACTTTTCTTTATGATGTGATGATGTAGGTAAAAAAAATATGAATCAAGAAATAATGATAGGCTAAATAATCATAACTATTAGATGCTTTCAATATGGAGAACTAACAAATATTACCAACATGTCATTCAAGAACACTTGTTGTTTGATATGTTGTAAAATTTGCATTTGATTGAAATGAAATTAGAATGAAATTTACACTTGAAATTTTATATTGATAAATGTTGATAAAAACATATCTTATCATCTAGAAAGAATTGCAAATGACACTCAAATATGATCTAACTACCTCCATTCCTATATGTAATAACTACCTAACCTAATTATCCTCCTTTTCAAGAATTTATATTTTCATTTAATTATTTTACTTTTAAAACAATATAAAGCCATTTTCTATGATATGATCTCAGAATGACAATGATTATCCATCTAATTTTGCATAAAGTATTATTGTAGTTAAATTATTAAAAATAAAAATAAATTCAAATGCACACATTCAATTGACTATAATAGCAAAATATACAAACATAAGGAAAATGTTAATATGGAAAGTAATGAAAACAAGTGTTGTAGAGCAGCTAAGTTCTTACCAAAGAGTGCAAGGATGGTTGTGGAGTTGGTTTGTTTTGATGATAATAGAGTTGTAAAAATAAGTTAGCTTTTTATTGGTTTCAATATCTTATATTAATCTATAAACAAATCCAAAAAAGAAACAGAGAGATGAACAAAACTATCTTGCAACATTGAGTTACCGAAACCCATTTTACATACAATGCAAATAATGTCCAACACTTGTCCAAAATGAAAATCAACTTCATCTTGGATGCTTATATAATTTGTACTAGTTGTATTTAAAATTTGGTAGCATTTAACACATCAAACCACCAAGAAAAACCCAACATTTGAAATCTTGAAGCCTAGCTATATGTGCATAATCCATTTAGTAATGTCCAACTCTTAGAAAACAAAAAATAACTTCATCTTGAATGCTTAGATCATTCCCACAAATTACATTTAAAAATTTCTACCATTGAGCAACTCATAACACTAAGTAAAAACCTCCATTTAAAATCAGACACCACTAATATTAGCACTACCTAAAAATTCAAACGAAAGCTTGTAAGAAAACTAGAATTTCCCATATTGGGCACTAAATGTAGAATTCACAACCAAATTCAATATTAAGACCATTTCCCTATAAAAATCAATAACCTCACATTAGTTGATTGACCCAAGACGAACCACTACACCAAGGCTAAAGCTTCTTACATTGGGTTACACATGGCTATCAGAGAAGGGTTCAAAAAAGTCTCGCTCAATAGTGATTCTCTAAATATCATTAGGTTTGTGAGTCAACAAACCGATCCCAGCTGGACCATCAAGAATTTAATTCAAGAGTTCCATATCATGATTACAAAATTGGATGATTTCAAAATCTCCCACGACTATCAGGAAGGTAACATGCCAGCGGACCACCTAGAAAACATTGGTGTGGATTACGTGGACATACATTGGTGGACGGGAAAGGAAACTTTCCTGATACAATTATGTGAACTCACAAGAAATGATACTAAATGCTTTGGTCATTCCTATCTCATTAATGATGATAGACTACCAAATGAATTCTGATCTTTCGTGGGATTTTTGTTTGAAATCCAAAATCAGGGTTTGTAGAGCCTTCTTTTGTATCTGTTTTTTCATTGCCTAGTTTGGGTTTGGTATCCATTGTTGCAAAAGAAATTTTCTCATGGGAGGTGACAAAAATAGAATGGAGCCCACTTCCTACGAGAAATGAGAAAAGAACAAATAGTTATGTACGAAGATTACTGATGGAGGCCTTGTGTCATAGCTTGCGAGGCTCCATGACAATGACTTGAAAGTGATAGAGGATTATGTGAATGGTTTGGAGAAAGCCATCCTCATGGCTTTTGGAGTAGAATTTACAATTGATGAAACCTTCATCATGGAGATATCTAGTTTGCAGATGGAAGGAAAGAAGTTTTACAGAGAGAGGAAGGCAGTGGAAGAAGCCATTGCGGATTTCATTGATAGAGAAAGTGAGAGAAAAAGGGTATGAAAGATGAAGGATGACGGATATAATAAGAAGGATTTCTAATCATTTTGGGCAGAGATGGCCAAAGTGATTTTGAGGTACATTACTCTTGATGGATGCTATGATATTATTTTCTCTTACCTCTTTATGATATTAAACTAGTTTAGGCACAACAAAAATTAATTTTTCTTCCTTTCTATCTATTATCCTCTATTGAAAATATAACCTTGTTTTGCATGAGGGGATAATCATGCTCATCATAGAATATGCTAAGGATCATGGGGTTAAACCCTCCTTGGTGGTTAAATCTTGAACTCTCTAACTAACATTGATGTACATTATGGGTCTGATATAGATATGGAAGGAGAAGAGTCTAGTAGGGCTATGGACTGGCGTGACCTCAATGTCGCAGATGATTCAGAATATCATACTTCTTAGGAGGATGACCCCCAACAAAATATTACACCTTGCACAAGAAGCAACAAAAGAAACAAACATCCAAGATGAGTTGCCAATAAGTATAAAACCCCCAACCCCAATTTATAGGGTTCTGGTCCACCACACATGAAAAAGTCTAAAATTGGAAAAATTGTGGAAACCAAGGGAAAGGGGAAGGAAATAAAGCCATAAATACCCATTATCGTTGAACAGGGGCAACGAGGGGATACCCAAAAAGAATCAGATTTCGGTATCTCCTTAATAGCTCTGTCAAAATCCAAGAGAACTGCTTTCTTTGGATCAATAAGAAGATTAATTTGTTGAAGGATGGAATTAAGGGCATGATTGATACTCTTACTGAGACACCCATGCCAAGAAAAATGGATTAACTTTTCCAAATGACACAAAAGCTCAGATAAGATGTGAAGACCATGAAAATTAAACATGAATCAAGGATTGGTCAGTTGAAGATTGGATTGGAAGAAATTAAGGGCAATCTAAAGAATATGATGGATATTAGTAGGGAAGCCATGAATAACAATGCTCAGGGCCTTAAAAAGGTAAATGCAATGATGGCAGATCAAAGAGCTCAGTCCACCACCACTATTCCATCCTGAGACACCAAACAAAAGAAGAAAATCTATGAGTCAAACTTGTAGGGTATAGGACTTTAGACCACTACGGGCCCCTATACGAGGAGTAGAAGTAGGAACCAGTAGAATAATACCTCCAGGTTCATCATGGATGAGCTCAAGGACATCAACAAGAGTATGATTAAGAAGAATTCAGAGCTGATGCAATCTTTGGTCTAGCACGTTTTAGGTTTTTTCTTGTTTTGTTGGGTTCTTTTTCTATGTGAGCTTGGCCCCTATTTCTATGGTTGTTTTTTTGTTGGTTATAGACTGGTTAGCGACTACTCATTTTTTGTATTTCTCTTTGACTTTGGGTTTCAGGTCCCTGTAAAACTTGTTTATCTTAGTAAAAAACAACCATGGAAACTGCATGGAAAATGCCCTTTTAACGCTAAGTGACCAATAGCATAAATCAAACATCTCCGTGAAAATGCTTTCTACCATTGAGTATTTACAGTTGGTGTTAAATTGCCAATTGCATTAATATTAAACTGCATCAAAAATTACATTGAGATACATGGCATCCAATGTCGTTAAAGTAAAATATTTGATGGCATCGATTATATAGAATTAGTTTTATAATAATTTCATCACAATGATTTCAGGAATTGAACAAATAATCTTATGTGCTTGAAAATAATTAATGAGATTTTAAAGCATAAAGAACCAAGTTCCATACAAGAATACTCAATCATGACATCAATAGAACACAAATAATCTAGGTGCCTGGCTATGCTTGCATAATCCATTATAGGGTCATAAAGTCAAAAACCTTTGTTATGCCCCTAAAAAGACTTCCAAGTAGCAATCCTCATTCCAATAGGTTTCAATATCCTATCTTAATCTACAAACAAATCCAAATAAGAAACAAAGAGACCAACAAGAGATTAGATAACTAAAACAACAACATTCCAATATATTATACATGACACAATGTCTTTAGATAGAAGTTTATCATTCCAAGATCAAAAGTTATTTGATTCAAATGTTTGAAATTTTAATGTTGCAAACTTCACCTTTCAAACAATAGTGGATTAAGCTTGTTCATCATGATGTTATAGGCTGTATCTATCTAGGAACAAAAGAGATGATATATGGTGTTGCCATTTATTTCATAATTTTGTTAAAAGAATACAAAGGAGTTATTAAATATAATTGCATAAAATTTAAATAGCTTTAGCATGCCATTTTGCTTCATATAAGGTAAATTATTGGAATAATTACTGGAATAATTGAGTATAAAGCTTTATATGCATATACATTCATGATTGTTACAAAGATAGTAAATGTCAAAATTTACTCTTTCAAAGGCTTATGCACAAAAACTCTTGCCAAAATAAAATGGCACAACATTCTTATGAAAATGCTTTCCATGAAAGATATGGCCTCTTGCTTGTCCTCTTTGCCCAATGCAAATGCAAAAACGATTTCTCTTTGCAATTTTTTTCAGACTAGGTCATCCAAATAAAGGATGAGTGCTTGAAAAGGTTTGACTTGGGAAAAAGTTCACATTTTGTACGGCTTCGTTTCTTTTGGTCCTCGTGAACGACCTCACGCAGTATTTTTAACGACTGTGGATAAAGTTTATTTGAGCCTGCGTTTTACTGCAGATGAAAGGAATAAGTTACCGTTTCGCTTCTAGGTAAAAATATTATCCTTTTTCCACTTAGTTATATTCTTTTCACAGACCGCAGTGTTTGAAACATTTTGCAGGTACTAAGTCCAGCTATAAAATTGTACGTTCATAAACATTTTTATACGTCCCAAACTTTCTTTCCTGAAATCTTTGCTTCCATAAGGAGTAAGGAATTTAAAAAATAGAAACACAAACGAAATAGATATTAAGTCCACAAATTTAAAGAGGTGTTCAGTAGATATATTTTTCACTTGACTATCTACGGAGTAAATTCGAGATAACGAAAAATCATGAGCTTAACTGTGAATGTGAATAGGTAGCGATGCTTTCATCTTTTCTGCAATCTCTCATATATCCATCCAATTCTCCATCTGGCTGTGTAATATGACCCAGAACTTTATACATCATGTTGGATAATCTGTTACCATATAAGTGCAAGCACAGAGCACTCCGTTATACAAATACAATCTTCATTGTGTCGGTTACAACTCCAACGATGAGTATCTCTCTATAATTAAATGGATTTCAGAAGGAACGTTGAGTTTTATGGTAATTGATATTATGGAAGCGAAAGCATAAACTTAGAAGATTAAAATATTGCAGTACAAATTAGTCACAAAGAAATAATAAAGAGAATAAATGGAACAATAGGACAACACATAAGAAGCAGATTTACGTGGTAAAACTTTGACAAAACATTAAGGAAACATCCACTGGGCAAGGATATTGGTATTCTTATTGCTCAGGAAAAATCAATTACAAGCTTCACAGCTAACTACCACTATCAAGCGCTACTATCACTTTTACAAATCTGAATTTGCAATTTACAATATCATCTTAACAATTGCTCTTGCAATCTACAATTCATTACTTTGCCTTCAAGACAACCTAGATATAAATAATATCTTCAAGATAACAATCATCACTTAACATAGGAAAAACTTGTTTTATTCCTTTAAAGAAATTAGAAATTTCCCTTTAAAAGATAAAACTGTTTTCTTTCTAAAAAACTGAGATATGATTTGTTTTCTTGTTTTTTTCCTTGTGTTATTGTTTTATTGTTGTCACAATCCAACAATTGAAATGGTCGCTCAACTTTGCTTGATGAGAGAGAAAACGTTACCACCAACTAAGTATCTCTATATTTAAGTGGATTTGAGAAGGAAAGCTAAATATTACGTCCACCATGATAGGAATACATAAAAGAACCTAATTCTCCATTATGAATATGATTGTGCATTACACTAGATTAGATTTTTAAGACACAAATCAAATTCATACATATGAACTAAGCCCAGATTTACCAATTCAATCTTGTATAGTATTATTATATTCTTCTAATATTGAAATAGACTAGAAACCAATTTCAATCTCAAGAATAAATTTTAATACATCAACAAATTTATTGAAAAATAATAATTTTTTAAATTAAATACTTTTTTTTTTTTTTCCTAATTTTAACTTTTATATCACTGTAAATGCTTTATTTAACTTTAAATTTCTCTTACCCAATTTTATTTGTTCATTTAATTCTTCTATTAATTAATTAATATAACACAATAACCAAAGGCTTTTCCTTTACAATTTTATTTCTTTAAAGGAATGATCAAGAGAATGTAAACATGATATCTTAAAAAGAATTGTGAATTCCTTCATGCTAACTACAGCTGTCAGCATAAAAGCTGTATTAAAAAACAGATGCCCACGTGGCAAAGTTCAGTGACCTTGCCTCCTGTTGTGCTTCGACATCATTCGTGGGAGCCTTCGATGAACCAGATCTGGTAATTTGCAACATCTTGTGTTTGAATCTCCCGGAGCTTTGATTCAGTCTTAGATCTGCTCATGGAGAAATATATTCACCGATAGCTGCCTCAGCCGCGACACCAGCAAAAGGAATTGTAAGACGAAAACACTTTGTAGAAGACGACAGGCAAAGAAGCATACCGATCAAGAAGATGAGCTCCACAAAGACACACAGCATCTTATCTATAATGACAGTTCAATCTCCACCTTTTCCCAGGAGCACAGATCTGTAAGGATGAGCCGATCACATTCGCCAGGGTTCGATCCGCTCGCCGTCGCCTTCAACGCACAGAAAATCTCCCTGTCCAGTTCGCCGCCCTCGCGGACCAGAGCGGTTAACAGACGGCTGGCCTGTTTTATGGCGAGGGAATACCTCTCACGCGGGACACTGCTGGGGAAACCATGGCCGCCGCAGGATTCGAACATGACACCTCAGGAAAACGCTACAGCACAGCCGAAGAAGAATCTTCAAGGAGACAAAGCTGCCAGTGAAAGGGAAGCGCTCTACAATACACTCACCACCGATTTCCTCCGCTCAGATGATATTCACATCCCCGGCATTTTTAATCCTTCACAGATGGCTGCTTGGCTCGGATTGATTTGATACCAGTCTGCTCAAACCCTAGAATGAAAAGTCCAAAAGATGGCTATGCTATTTTGTGGTATAAGCCCCCATTACGTTTGATATTTTCTTCGTATCGAAAAGGTGAAACTTCCTTTCCTTTTTTTTTTCTTTTGCAGGTTATCTGGTGCGACACAAAATTTCTGTATAAGAAGGTTTCGACTCTCACGCAGCTGACAGATTCAGAATGTATGAATACGTTTTAGGGGGTGGTATTTTCTGGCTAGAATAATACCTGCAGAGTGTTTCGAGTATGCAGCCTGAAAGTAATATACTGATTAAGTGTAAAAGTGGTTTTTTCTATCTTTTACGTTACGGAAGGCAATTCGTAGGAGTCTTTTTATTTGCGGAAGGTTACAGGTTCGAATTCGGAGAGCTGCTCTTATAAAGCTTCTCCTTGCTACAAAACCCTCAGTCAGGAAACACTCGGCGTGGTCCACTGATTGAGTTAATTTTCAGTTTGGGGTATTGTTCGTCACTTGACGGGATTTTGAAGTTAATTTTAAGTTAGTAATTGTTGTATTCTTTCGTGCAACAATCATCTTATTATGTTGCACAAATTGTTTATTAATAAGTAGTGGGCTCACGTTATACGCGTTGAACCCACTTCTTATGTTTTTTATAATCTCTAATAACCATTATTATTACTCTTAAGTTATGACTATTCCTGCATAATTTATTAAATTTTTTCAAACTTATGTCTTTTTAAGTTAATTCATATATGGCGAAGTATTTTTGTCCTATGTAGAAACTTGATGAAATTGGAGAGTGGATCTTAGTCGTTGTAGGTGAGATAGGCATTTTCAGATATAGATGTTTTATTCATCTCTTTGATTCAATAATTCTTTTAAGACAAAAATATGAGATTATTATATTTTATTGAAAATTGTATATCATTTAGAAAAGTTTTTAGAATAATTAGATGAAATATGGAAGTGAAATGAATGATAAAGTGACAAGAGTGGATATAATAATAAAAAGAAGAAAGCAACATCTTGGGAAAATAGTTGGATTGAGTAAATTCTAAACTAAAAAGATAATGGAATACTATATGGGACCAATGAGTCTTACAAACAACATCAAGGGAAAGACTATTTGTGATAAAGTCTCTTGCTTGACAATAAAACCCTAATCCAAGATGTTAAGTATGTTATTCTAGATCAAACTTGTTTCAAGAGTGTGCAAATACCTCCACTCATTTTCATTATTGTTGTGCCTTTTGCAAATCACAAGCCCTTCAAATGTCCCTCAATTCTTTGCCCATTCTAGTTGAAAAAAGTTTGATTTCATTACCTCATTTCACCAAGTTAATAACTTGCAAGCACTTGGGAAAGATCACAACCATGTGATTGTTGCAAATAACAAGGATGTTTCTTGGAATGCAAATGATTTTATTTTCTTGGGGGATGTCCCTCTAAAATTAGTGGAAGAAGTGTTTGATTTGACCTTCGATGATGATTGCATATTTAAGTGATTGGACGAAGAGATTCCAAAGTGAATTTTTAATATATATAGATGTGTGAGAAAAACGCTTTCCCTTTATGACTTACAAATTTGGATGCAAGGTGTTTGGAAAAATATTGACACTCCTTACATTTTGCCTCATTGGAAAGAGGTTTCTTTTTAATCATATTTCACTTTGAGTTAGATTGTTCTTTTGGTAGAGCAATGAACAATGGTTCTTTGGCAAGTCTAACACCTTTGTGCATCTTTAGATTCCTTTCTTTAATCCAAACACTCATTCAATTGCAAAATTTACTCTTCAAGTGGTACTTGATTTTGATTGATGAGAAAGGTTGGAAATTTCATTAGATTTGACAAATACTCAAATGGTTTTTAGTAGAAATTTGTTAGGCTTTGCATAATGGTAGACCTATTGAAGTCGGTCATTCACTCCATCCCAATTTTATCTTATCATGAAATTTGGAGTCAATTCATTGAATGCCTATCTGGACAATTATTTCATTTCAATCATCTTGGTTATAATATTTTATAGTGTTCTTCCAAAAATCCTCTAAGTGCTAAAACAATTATAATGTAATAATGTTTCTAGAAAGTAAGAAAAATAAATATTGGTATATTTATTCAATTTAGGGTTGCAACCTTGTCTCAATTGGCTGAAGAATTCCATTGTAGGAAAGAGGTCATGAGTTCTAGTGCCCCCCATATCCCCATGCTATGAGAGGGCATGTCACACAAGAAATGTCTCTCGAATGCTGGGTGGCGTATTAAACTCACATATGGATGCAAAAATGTATGTTAATACAAATGAAAAGAATTTGATCATTTAAACTCAAGCTGAAATATCAAGACTCTAAGTTTGTTAATTTCATAATTTGATACATTAAAAGAAATATTATAATTTTATTTTTAATATACAATTAAGAGAAAAAACAAGATAATTAAAATTTAAGAATTGTTTGAGAATTACAAAAAATAAATAAAATAAAAGAATAAATTAAATTGAATTAAAAATATTATATTAAATTAAATAATTTCAATAAATTAAATCAAATAATTTAACTAAAATTGATTTAAAAAATCATATGTAAGATATAACAAGGCCAACAATTGTTCTTGTTAGAAAAAGAATGAAATTGAATTAAATAGTTAAAATGAAAATCAATTAAATAACTAAAATATTTTATTTAACTTATTTCAGTTTAATTCAGATATTTATTTTATGAAAGTTGCAATTTTTCCTATCTTTTTATTTTTTTAAAATTAATATAAATGAATAAACAAAATAAAGTAAGTAGTTGCAAGTTTGTTTTTTTTTTTTTAATTAAATTAAAATAAATGGATAGTTTTAATAGCTACAACTTTCTACATCTTTCTATTTTTTTTTTAAATTAAAATAAATGAATCAATTTAAAAGTTGAACTTTCTATTTTTGAAAAATAAATTAATGAATTTAATAATTGTGAATTTTTGTCTTCAATCTAAAAATATCTCTAGTTTTCCATCTTTCTATTTTCAATTTACAAATGTTTCCATCTCTGAAAATAATAGTTGTAACTTTGTATATAAATTTGATATTTCCATAGAAACAAAAGGATAATAGAAAAAGGTAAGTTGTTATGCATATCTTATATTTTTTCTAACTCAATCACATTTACAATTATCAATATAACATTCATTCTTCCATTCATACATTGCATTCAATATTTTGCAGAAAAGAAATTCACTTTAATTAAATTCTAGAATGACACATTTGCAACAAAAGAGTTAGCCATCACAACAAAGGAGTAACAACCAATCAAACCATGTTAGTGAGTATTTTAAAAAACCGATATAGGAAAGTCCAAAGTCCATATCAAGGCTATAGCTTTAGAATTTTTGAATTAAGTCAAATGACTTCAATGACACCCAATCTCAAGACTCCATCACAAACCCACTTCTTTCTACCCATTTGTTTGAGTCAATTGACTTCAATGATACTAAAATAGAAAAAGTGAGGAGATCAATAATAAATCAATGCAATGAATAGGTTCAATAGTTGAAAGTAATTAGCTCTCACGTTCATGGGATACAAGCTACATACATCACAACTTAAGTATCACGCTACTTTTCATAAAATAGTTGTTCTATGATGGACACTTACAACATGAAAAATATCAATTTCTTTTCTAAGTTATCTAGATGATTGTAAAGTAATGCTATTTATAGTATAGTTGAATAATAAATTCTTTACTTATTAGGTAACCATTGAAATTTTGTTCCAATATCTTCTATTTTGTCTAAGTTTTACTTTTCTTATTGAAGTTTATATTGTGACAAATAATTTGATCAAAGAGTCTATTTTTTTTACTACTTATTCAAACTTTTCCAAACAAAATCTAATTAAATACTATTAATAGTTTTGTGTATCTATTTATTAATACATAATTCCAATTTTGTTTGAAAATATTCTATTTTCTATAATATCTAAATTTAGTTTAATATATATACTATGTAACAAGTATAATGTTAGTTTTCTCCATAAAACCTCATAATTTATTTATGCATGCTTCTAAATTTTTAATTATCAAAGACAAAATTGCTTTAAAACAAAAAAGTTATATATTAGTTAAATTATAAAAATGTTCAACCACTGATTTATGGATTTTGTTCATCTATGTTGTGCATTAGATTCTAGAATTTCTTTCAAATACTCTATGTGATCTTTTCAACCATTTCACTTGAAACTCGTTACTAATAAAATATTAATTACTATTTATGAATATTAAATATTTTCACAATTTGATATCTAGCGGCGTATCTTACTTCGATTTTTTAAAATATAAGTATGGTAGTATTTGTATAATTTTTATATATTGAATATTTATACTTTACCATAATATATTATAAAAATATTAATATATTTTATTTTTTCTAAATTTTTTCTTTATTTTTCACCTTTTTAAGTATAATCAACGCAATGTTAGTATTATTTCAATGAAATTTTAGTTAAAAATATAAAATGTACATCATTTATAAAATTAAAAAATGTAGTGTATTTTTTTTTCTAAAATTAATGTCAAAATCATCATTATGTATATTTATAATTATTAAATTTATAAATTGATATATTTATAAATTTATTAATAATTTAGAGAGATTGTAAATTTATTTATTAAATTATTTGAGTTAAAGAAACTTAATAAAATTCTGTTAAAAAACATGTAGTAATTTAATTTTTAAACTTGAACATAGTTATTTAATTTTTAACTAAATAATATATCTATTATTTTATCTAAAATCATAAGGAAAGTTATAGTTCCTAATTCTTATTTACATACTAGGCCTAATACTAACACAATCTTACTATGATATTTGTGTGTATCATATGAGGAATCATAGTGATATTGGAAATAGATATGTTTAAGGATATCATATTAGAGAAATATATTTGTATCTCCCTCGAACCCCACAAGGGAGACACTCCCCCTTGCTAACCCCCACACTAATTTAAATACAATAACATTTTTGTTATTACAAGGTTGAGATACCATTTTCCTAATATAATAGACCTATTACAATATCATAAGTTAATGTTGCATGTTTAACATCTTTGAATTCATCACTATCATTAGGCTAGATGAAGGTATTGGATCCCAAAATAATTGCCCACATTCGTAGAGGAATTAATCTACTTCAAGCTAGGGAAATGCCATTTTGAAGGGGTTTTGATCAACTCATGAATAAAATATGATTAATTAAAGGCTAATTGGTAAATGTGCCTCTTCTCCTTTAATTTAGGTGCAAAAAGGCATAGGAGGGTTTTCTCGAAGGAATCCTTAATGAGATGGATCATAATTGAAGATGAAAGAATTGAAGTGCTATAGTATTATCTAATGTATGCTTTCCAACAAAACTTATCAGTGAACCAAACATAACCTACTACACCTATAATATTTTTCAAATAATATAGAACCATTGCATAAATGTATGAAATAGTGATAGCCAAATACCTCAAGAATGAGAGAAGTAAAAAATTCTTTAATCAAATTGATCTTTTTTCTGGATCCCCCATCTGAAATAATATAATCTAAAACAAAGAATTTCATCAAAAAACATGGCAGAATGATCATTGGGAATGGTAATAAAACCAATCTTTGGGATGAAGTCTGGACTCGACACTGTGCTCGTTGATCAGCCCCAATTAAGAATTGTCAAGAACTACTTAAGTAGGAAATTGGAGAAAAAGGTGCAAAACTATGTGGATTGGCAAGGGAACCATGTAGCTTGGAAAAATATTGAAGATTTGATTCATAAGTCTGATGACATCCCTGTCCCTCTTCAAAATCATCTTTTAATAGGAAATAAAGAGCTCTCTCTTCTTCCCGGTTGCTCCTTCTTCCTACCTCATTCTAAAGATGAATGGATATGGAAACTTGGTTCTACAGAAACCTTTTTTGTGGAATCAACTTACCAAAATTTTGAAGAGGAATTTGTTAAAGAATTCAATTGGAAAGAGATATGGATAAAAGGATTAACCCTAGAATTAAACTATTTTTGATGGCCAATAGCTCATGGAAGGATTCTTACTATTGACAATCTCAATAAAAGAGGCTTCTGCTTTGTTAATAGATGTGTGCTCTACTACCAGGAAATGGAAAGTATAGATCACCTATTCCTTCATTGCAATTATGCTAAAGATATATGGGATGTTGTTCTGAAGGATTTAAAAGTCTGCTAGATCCACCTACAAACAATGAGAGACTTCATGAAAATCTAGCCCAGGTCTCCCTACTGTCATCCCATGGCAAAAAACCTTTTGCTCCAAACCTCTCCAATTATGGCTTGTTACTTATCAAAGGAGAGGAACAATAAAGTTTTTTAGGGATGAATAAAGAAACAACAAAGTCCACTTTCATATTATCAAACATCAAATCAAAGAAAATATCAATGTGAGCCATTCTGAGACTTCTCAAGTCTTCCCCACTTTGTTGGACCTTCAGCTAAAGAAAATTTGTGGCATCAACCAAGACTTGTTAAGGCTAAACTAGAAAATTATGGAGCTAAGGAAGAATTTATACTAGAACCCTCTTGAGACTGGTTGGCTCAAATGCAACTTTGATGGTTTCTCTAAAGGGAACCCTAACTTATCTTTTGCTAGAGACTTAATCAGAGACCACAATGGAAGTATGATAGAAAGGTATGGTGCTAATATTGGGGTAGGATCTAATAAAAAAGCTAAAGCTATGGCGACGTGGATGGGTCTTTCAAGACTCAACTTCAAGAACCTCATAAGGGGGAATGTGGTTCTTGAAGGTGATTCAAAAGTGATAGTTGACTACCTGAAAGAGTCCACTATTGCCTCTTGGGAGATTAGAGGAATAATAAACAACTCCATTCACCTATGGAAATCCTTTAAACATATAAAATTGAAACATATATTCAGAGAGGGTAATGTGGCAGCTGATGACATTGCAAATCAATGATTAAGTAAAAATGAATGGTGGTTTTTTTAATTTTGAAGATTGATCGATGGGACTTAAAATAATTATTGCTAAAGAGAGACATAAAGATCCTAAGTCAAGTGGGGTTAACCATTCAAGATGGACTGATGAAATCTTCTTTTTATTTAAAAATGACCACAAAAAGTTTCAAGTTTCAAAATAAGTGTCTGCCTTCTTACAATATTCTTTGTAGGATTTTGATGACTTGGCTTAGTGGATTCACGTGTACCCAACTGCGTTGGAAAAGACATGACATGGACGTCAAAGAAAAGAAGGATCTAGAGAATGGTACGACTCTTAATTATCAGTGTCTAGAAAGGTTCTATAAAGGTATTGATATCATTAGATGGATAGGTGACAACTTTAATTCTCTTAAGGCCTTTAGGATTAATAATTGAAAAAGAAATCTCACATGTGGGGATAGTGAAGACATAAATAAAAAAAGACTTTTTAAAGAGGAATATTTTAGAAAGCAAAGTGAATGTGAAAAATCTCAATTGTTTTTCCAATCACTTTCACAGAGTAAAACAATGCTCTACAAATTCAGATACCAAAATAGGGGGCCCTCTGAAAAGGATATAACCGAAAAACTATGAGGATTTATAGTGCAATGAGGAAATTTGGGAGTTATTTCAGGATGCGGGGCTCAATCCCTATTTCCTTTTCATGAAAGGCTAAAATCACTCCCTCTCAGATAGTTTCTGCAACTCTTGGCAGAAAGGTGTGGTCTTTGTGGGAAGCATATCATTTGTGGTGATGCCTGAGTAAATTGTGGAGCTTATGGGTTTGAAAAACAAAGGAGAAAGAGTAGAGAAGCAGAGTAGTGGAGAATAAAAAGATAACATGAAAAAATTATTTGAAGATGGGGAGAATCCTGTTATGATTCAAGATGGGTATGATCGTTATGCTCTTCATAAACCTTTCCCTAGTGCCATTTATTTTGTGATGAAGTATTTTACTCTAGAAGGGAGGTATACTACTATGCATGAATATCATTTTTCAATTCTCAACCATATTAGACATGGTGAAAAAATCAATATTCCTTTTTTTCTATTCTCATCCCTTGAGTCTTGTATCCAGAATGGAGCAAACCCTCCACTCCATCAGGGTCTTATTTACTTGTTGTATAAATATTCCTTTGAGCACTCCCCAAGCCATACCCATTTGATTCCCTCAAGGAACAAATAGGAAATCCCAAAGAAAAATACCAAGAAGAAATAATGAACCCCTACAAAAATTGAACTTTTAGACTCCAAACCCTACCACCGCCTGATTCCACTCCTTTGAGTAAGCCAAAGGGTAATAAAATGCTTCAAGAAATTGTCCCCCTGGGATTTTCCCTTCTATGTGTCAACCCAAATAAAAGAAAATTGGAATCCCCTAAGAACACCCCTATCTTGAAGCCAAAAAGATGGGAAAGAGTCGACTAGAGAGTGTAACTATTGACTTGGACCTACATAAATCATAGGATGAGAAGGAAAAGACCCAAAACCAAGAGAGGAAAGAAAGCATCTCAAGGGAGAGGAGATTGGCCAAACTTAGAGATAGAAAGAAATTATGTAAAGGGGAAAATGAGGAAATGGAGAATTATAAGGAGGAAGTTTATAACCTGGAAGAAAATAAGGAAACTTCCAAGGAGAACTCAAAGGATGAAGACTTTCATGTTGAAGAGGAAGACCCAAAGGAAAATTTTGAAGATGAGATGGAAGAAGATAGTGAGATGGAAGAGAATGCTGGAAAAGAAGAAGACTCGGATAACCTTGACCAAAGCCGGCTGGCTCCCAACTGCCTTGATGATGAGGAAATGGTCCCCTGGTCTTAGGAACCCCAAACTGGAAAGGAAAATAATAAGGATATGGCCAAGCAATTAGAGGAGCTAAAGGGTAGAATTGCTACTTTGGAGGAGAAGAATGAGGGTTATGAAAAAGAATTTGAAAATCTCAGCAATTCCTTCAATGCCCTATGTTGTATCACATATGGTATCATGAATAAAGTCTTTATGGGGGTGGTGTTGGGATCTAGTAAAATCAAGAAGCACTTAGATAGGAAGTTGGATAAATTGGGAGGGGAGGGGAGAGCTTCCGTTGATGGAGATGAGCAGATGGACACCTAGGAAAGTCAAATTGATAGGCTCCAAAGGAATTGGAACCTAATAAAGAAGGAATAGTTTCTGTCTGGTTTTCTTTTGTTTTTGTTGTGTTTTTTGTTATGATCTCTAGAAAGTTAATCTGATGGCCCTAGGAGTCTTTAAATTTGAACTTAATTATGTTGAATTGTGATATTGTTATGTTTAGTATGGACATATACTATGATATTATCGAGAATGGTAGATGAAATCTGGTTAGAATTAGTAGATTAAGCTATAGGGATATGATGATTTTTTATTACTTTTGAAAGTGGGGGCTTTGCTTCTATATCTTTTGGGATGGCTATTCTAAGATGGGTTAATGTTGTTGTGTGGTAATCCTGGCATTTCATAGGTTCAAGGCCTTCTCCCTACTTATATAATAAACAACATATTATATGGCTTTGAGCAAGAGCATTTCTAAGGTTTTGGGAGGTGGAGATGGAGGGGATGTTGCAGAGGAGGCAGATGAGGAGGATAGCGATGGGGATGAAGGGGGGAAAGATGCCTAACCCTATACTACTCAATTTTGTGCTTTCCAATTTTGGGATTTTCTCAGAGGGTTTCATGCTCGGTGGAGTCTATGTGGTGTTTTGTGGGATTCTTACCTTGCTCTAGACCATCTCTTTTGGTTTGGGTAGTTTTATCCCTTCTAGGTCATGACAATCTACTAGGTTTCTCTCCTTTTCTAGAAGGATTCTAATGTCTTCCCCTTATCTTCAATCCCTGCATGGCTTATGGTGGAGATCTACTTCCTAGTTTTTTTCCCTTTTCTTGGTTGCATCTATAGGGTATTTGGTGCTCCTTGGTTAGTTTGTGAGCACTTCAATGTTTCTGATGTGTGTTCCTTTGTTGGTCATCTTTTGGTAAGGATAGTGGATGTGGCATGTTTTATCTGTAGACTAGGCAAGATTTGCTTGCAGTGGGGGATGGTGATCTTGCCCCTATTTACGACTCCCATGGTTGGTTCTATTTTGGGTGGCCCGTTACTTTAGCTTCTAGTTTTAACTACCCATGTTGGGGCTTTGTGTTTGGGTGTTATTCCATCATGGCTATGTTTTTCTTGTTTGATATTTGGAGGTCATGCTTTATTTTTCCATTGCTTTGGGTTCTATTCAAGCCAATATCATTTGGGTGTGGTTGCCTTCTGTCTACTAGGAAACTACCACTAATGCATGGTTCTTTTTTCTTATCCATGTTGGGTGTTTTTAGTGATACTATTTGGGTTCTTTGTGCAGGGCTAGGGTTTCATCTAATAGTCTCTCTTGTTTCATGATTGAAGGTGTATATTTCCATGCTCCTTTTACTGGCCCTATAGAGGTGGGTCTTGAAGTTGTTATGATCATAAAGGCTCCTCTTCATGGGTGTGTCTAGGATCTTATGTCTATTCTTCATGATTATTCTATTCTTCTTAGTGGTTATTCTCCTTGTGCTAGAGTGGAAGACTTTGAATATGTGTTGTGGGTTGGTTACCCTATGGGAATTTAACTAGAGATGGCTCTATTTGTTGTGTTTTTCCTTCGGTATTGGATTCCTACTACTATAGGTGGATGCTTCCTTCCTTTAGGATCTCTACTTCAACCCTTCACTCCCCCTAGTAGTTGATATTCCTTGCTAGGTTATTTCCTGCATGACCTCTCTTTTTATGTAGGTGTTGAGTTAATTTTATCTATGGTTTTTTGTTCACCTGGGCCTTCCCCCCACCATTTTCTGGGGCTTTGTTCCCAAATATTAATGTTAACAGTGGGCCTATTAAGGTGGTCCTTGCTAGTTTATTTGATTACCTTATTGGCTAAAGGTTGCAAGATGCCTTCCAAAATATGTTGGTTGTTGCATGTCCCCTTAGTTGGCTTATTCCCCACTTAAGGGAGGTTGTTAATAGGATGGTTAGAGGTATCATCCTAAACCCTTTGTTTTGATTAGGTAGGTTTTTGTGTTAAGGAATTGGTTCTTGCTAGTTATGGCTCTAGTTAAAAGCATCTTTTCAGAAAAGGGTTTCCCTTTTCTGGTGGTACCTTGGTTGTCTCATTGCTTCTAAGCTCTTCCCTTAGCATGTCCTTATGGTGGCTTGTTTTGGTACAAGCCTATCCTTATTTTCCTTTTTTTTTTGTATGAGCCTATCTCGCTTTTATTTTTTGATTAACATAAACGAATTTTATAGGGACCCAAAACAAAAGTCAAAGAGAAATAAAAAACATAATAATATATTATGAACTCTATGATAAGAGCCATGATTCTCTCTACAAATATTTCTTTGGATGAATCAAGTTAAAATATGAAAGAAATACATACATTTTACTCATAACCTACTAGTGAAATATTCTTTTCATTATAGGTTTATGGGGGATCATTTATTTCCAATATCGATGCCTAATTTATAAGAAATTGAAACATAGTTTACCAAATAAATAATATTAAAATAAAATAAAAAATATGATGTTGAAAAATAATTATTTAGATAACCTGACTTCAAGATCTATAAATCCATATGTATTAAGGAAGAGATTGTTAAAAACAATACTTGTTCTTTTTATAATCATACTAAGGCATATGGAAAGAGGAAACTCAAATCTAAAAATGTATCAAAATTATATACCTACAAATTTCGCCAAAGATTTTTCAATAGCTACTAAGGAGAAATTTAGCTACAAATATCTGTTACCGACTAACTACCTATTTGATATTTATTAAAAATGCTACTTGTCTAGTAGTTGGACTTGTACGAATTGAAACCATTTATAATCCTTAGTAGTTTTAGTCATGTAGAAATAAATAAATTACTAATCATTATTCTAAAAACAAAAATGGTATAAATATCACTTTTTGGTCTCTATGTGGCTTTTAAAAATCCAACAAAGTATTAGATGCTACTACTATATTGTGTGCAAAAGTTGAAACTCTATATATGTACTATTTAATGATAGCTTATAACTAGTGTAAAGATCATTTATATATGAACATTAAACCACCACATTCATGGAAACATGTTCTTTTCTTTATAAATCACTGATTTTGTAAGAAAATACAAACCATTAAGTTATGGATGTGTTTTTTAGCTTGGAAAATCTATCTAGATTATTTGTAGAGTTAAATTTGGTCATTAATGATTTTAACGGAAAGTTAGGGGAGTGGTTGAGGTAAAGATGAACAAATATTATGTATTCCAAGCGATGAAAATAAGAGATTTGGTGTCTTCTTATGTGACTAACGTAAAAAGTAGATATTGGGGATTGAAAGAAGTTGTTCAAAAGTTAGGTTGAACTCCAGACAAGAAGAAATGATGTAAAAGGTAGATCGAGAAAAATTATAACCTTGATTTGATGTGGAAAGGGAACTTAAAGGGAGAAATTTGAGTGAAAGATTGAAGGTACAATAGAATACCAAGTCAAAATTTGGGGAGAAAAATGAAGTAGAATGAGATATGAGAAATGTTAGTGTGAGACTTGAGGTGACAATTAGACATGTATATGAATTTATAGAAATCCACATGAAAAATGTATGGTGGGAAGAGAAAATTAAGAAATAAAAGTAAGAGAAGGATGTCTATATCCACCATGAAATTATAAAAAAGAAGAGGATATGGATTATTGTAGGGAAGGAAGTGAGGTTAAGGGTAGGAAAGTCTGGATGTCGAAAAAAATCCTTGAAATAAGATAAAAATAAATAAATAAAATGGAAGAGGACTAAAATATATTAAGGGGATTTGAATTAGGAGGTGGCATTAGGATAGAACATGAACTAGTAAATATCCAACAGTAAGAAACCTAAAAGACTTATCCAACCCTTTCCTTAATGAGGGATGGATAGGTAGAGAGAAGTGGGTCCAAACCTTTCCATAACTTCCTGGAAATATTAAAAATTGACCAAATCAGACTTAAAATGGAACTTTCTTGGATATTCACAACTTTTAACATTTTATAAGAACCTTTGACTTCTATTATAATGAGGCCTCTCCAAGAACCTTCGATCTCTTCGTTGTTATCTAATTTGTCAAAACAATGATCTCTATTTCAAATTATCTTTTTCTCTAGTTGCGTCTTCTCTTTTATTTAACAACTCTTCCTTGTTTTCAACTTGGGTTAAGAAAAAATAATGATACTTCAAGAAGTTCTATGGTCACCTTTCAAACTTATGGTCTCTTTGAAACTTGATCGATAAAAAAGGATGACATATCAATGAGAAGGGTTTTGCTAAGTATGCCAAGGTGGGTGATACTAAAGATAAGGGAAAGGAAAGCATGAAAGAATAATGGAAGGCCCTAGACCAATTGCCAAATGACATTTGTTTGGTTGCAATGTACATAACTCGAAAATATTTTTTTATTTTGGATTAATAACTAACTCCCACATCTTGTTTTTTATCCCAAGACCTAATTATTTTTTAATTTTCATTTAAATCATTCATTCCATGATTATTAAACTAAGTATCATCATTTATTCTACAATATTTCTATAAGTATTACAATTTAATATGAACCTAATCTAAAACATTTTCTACTTAATAAAATAGATTGAATTAATTAGCCTAAATCAACCTGTATGATATATAATTATCTAAACATACATATTCTAAACACACATATTCTAGTGGTTATTATATACACATATGTGTTGTGAGATCAAATACCTTAAGCAATGAGAGGGAATTGAAGGGGTATCATATTAAAGAGGGATGCTTGTCAGTTATGATTTTTGGGAGGAGAGCTTTTTTTTTCATTTAGAGCTCTCAAATTATTCCCTTTATTAAATGCTAGAAAAGAAATCTCATTTTAAAGAAACAAATAGTATCTCGAAGATAGATGAAAACTCTTAGTTTTACCCATGGAAAAATACATGCACATACCTAGGCCTTAGTAGAAATAGCAGTAAAATGATATTGTAGATTGTATAGGATGAAAATATTTTCTTGTTTAGTGGGTCTTTATTCTATTGGTGATGTTGAAAGGTTTTTAATGATCCCACCAAGGATCAAGTCTTGCTAAATGCAATGTTCCAACATCAAAAAGGAATGAGGTTGGGATTGTACCCAAGATAAATTTGCTAAATGGATACCCCTCAATCCTTGGCTCTTGGCCAAAGAGGTTCATCCTAAGGCTAGTTCTCTCATACCAGATAGCATAAACAAATTTGTGGATGAAAAATCTCTTATATTAAAAAAAATACTTTATGCAAGATGATTGACAAAGTAATACAATGTTCAAGAATCCCAAACTCCACCTTTATAACTTTGTGGATGATTGGAAAAGTAACACACCATTCAAGAAGAGAAGGTGACACAAAAATACATGGAATCTTATCAATACTGACAATTCTAACTCCACCTTTTCCTAGGCGCACAAATATACCGGGACAAACTGATATCTATTGACAAGGTCTGATCCCATCACAGTTGCCTCCAAAACACAAAAAATGCTCATATATAGTTCACCTCCTTTAGTGTTAAGAGAACTAAAAGTAGTTAAGTGACACATGGAAAAATATATGCACTATTCCCCACCTTAATGACAAGATGACCAAAAGGAACTGCAGATTATACAAGACCAAAACTCTTTGTGTAAGAAGTCAAGCAAAGAAGCGCTATGTCGAAGAAGATGATCCATATTATTAGTAATAATGACATATCAAACTCTATAACATCTTATAGGCACAAATATTTTAGGATAAGTCAATCCCCATTATTGGGGCTTGATCTCCTTGTAGTTTCCTCTACCACACACAAAATCCCCTTACACATTTTGCTACATACATCAGCTAAAGCAATGAGCTAGAAGATGGATTGTTTTCTAGCAATGTAATACCTTTCTCATAGGACATTGATAGGGTATCCATGGTAACCCCATGGTTGAAACATGACAACTCAAGAAATAACCATGGCTCAGCCATAGAAGAAGCTTTGTGGAGATGATGGTGCATCTCGAGAAGCAGGGGCACTCAAACAGATTTATGCTAGTTCTAAGATGTAGATTTGGACAAAGCAGGTTGTTAGCACATATTTTTATAAAATATTTTGTGCTATATGGAGGCCTTTTCTTTTACCATATGATAATTTATTGTTCGTTTGCATGTGCAAGAACCTTATTAGCATGAGTAATGTTCTCTAAGGATCAGTTGTTTGAGGAATCTCAAGATAGCACTTGGGCACATTAAGGGCATGCACTAAGTATAGAGTGCATAAGAAATCTAGTATGGAAGCATTTAATCAGTGGAGAAGTAATTATGGTATAACCTAAGATTGTTTTCTAGTGTATATAAAACCTCATGGGATAGTTGGGATCACAAATATTCAAGGTGGATGGCTCATTTGTTCAAACTTGCAAAATTTCAATTATTAGCATAAGTAGTCCCGATGAAACAACATTGGCAAGCAAGAGAAGGATTATTGGCATGACATATACCTATAAATCAGAGGGTAGATTCATTTGAGCACTTAAATAATATTTAGCACGATGCGCTCTCTTGGAAAAACATACCATTGGGATAGCTTGTTCCGATGAGGCAGAAGTTGGGTATTTTCTATCGGCATGTTGGGAGATTAGAAATAATGAAAAAATTCTATCCCGATACCCGATGATTGAAGGGAACTAAAGGCAGGTCCATCAGAGAAAAAGACCATATCGGAATAGTGCAAAATAGTGAGGTTGATCCCCGATGACATGGAGAATCAGAAGGCGGAATTATCAGTATTACCTATACCGATAAAATAGACTTGGACGTATAAAGCACAAAAGTGGATCGGAGACTCATCAAGACTTCAGGAGGAATAGAAAAAGGCTATTCTAATCCCCGATGAAGATAGAAGCGCATGCAGGGATATTGGTGTGAATTATACTGATAAAGTAACATTAAGTCAAGACTCATCGGGACATCAAAAGAAGAAATGTTATGCTATGCTGATACCTGATGGGTTAAGTTAAGGAAAACCGAAGGGAGATCCATTAGGGAGAGTTATGTCGATGGATCTTGAAAACAAAAAGAAAAGCCAAAACTAAAGGAGTATCCATCACGATAAAGTGAACCATCAGGATAGGAGAAAAATTGCTATCCCAAGACCCTATAAGTTGGTCAAGATAGATTGTGCTGATTAGAAGGTAAGAAGTTGTAAAGTCATATCAAATGATGCCAAACAATTGAATCATCGGGAAAAGTCTCGCCGATTAGCCATTGAAGGTCTTGATGTGAAAAACTGATAAAATGGCTTCTAGTAAATGCATCCATTGAGTAGGTCCAATGCCGCACGAAGCCGATCCATCAAGATTGTAGTAATTAAGTACAAGATTGGACTCCTCGGGATATATAGCTAGTGTTGCATAACAGAATTTTGCACAAAGTTATTGCAGAAAGATATCAAGTGTTTATTAAGAAATATTCTGAGTTGTTGAGCATAGAGAAAAGGAATTTGAAGAGATGGAAGGGTCAAGCTCCAAAGAGAAGCAAAAGGTTGTTGAAATATCCAGTACCACGACAAAAAAATCAAAGGCTGAATTCATACAAAGTTTTCAGAATCTTTGGTGGTTTGTTTCAGACTCTACTGGAGGAGAGATCATACAAGATTAGTTAAATTGGTAATACTTCTGTAAAGTGGAAAATCGCGATCGAACCCTAGTTGCTCTCCCCTCTTCCAACTCCAAGGAGAGAGAAGGGAGATTCACTAGGGTTGATGGTTTTCACTTAGGGGAGAGACTTTACATTCAAAAGAGGGGTTGAAACCCACAAGATCCAATCCCACGCAATGCAAGATTGGATGCTAAATGAGTTCCAAGGGTTATGACAGCAAGGCTACCCTCTTTTGTAAAGAATGTGCATAGAAGAATTAAGCTAGGAATGCATAGAAAGTGAGAAAGATTCGCTTATAAACTGAGATAGGAATACAGTATGAAGCTACGGACCTGGAATTAGCAGTAAAATGTTGATATGGCGCTGTCCTGCAAATTTGAGCGAAAGTTGTCGGGACGATGGCGCCCGAGCGCCACGGTCCTCCGAAAAATCCGCGAAACGAAGGGGGATCTGTTCGTCTCTGCACAAGGATTCCAGATCTTCAATTTCAGCCGCGTACCTGCAACCTACACACAGAAAAGCGAAGACGATTGGGGGGTTAGGGATTAGGGGTTTTCCTTTAGGTCAAACCCCGGTTTTGGAATTAACCAAGAAATGAGCAATGCTGTAAATGTAAATGTCTGTAATGTAAAACAAGTACTAATACCTTGTTGTAAGGATGTTTTTATCCTTATGTGTGAAGGTATAGATGTTGTATGTTGTATGTTGTAGTAGTATGTTGTAAGTGATCTCCTCTTCAATGGTTGAATCCTTGTCTTGAATACAACACTTAGCCTTGAATGGAGACTTGAAATGATCAATTGCTTGAAGGAATGCTTGAATGCTTGAATGCTTGAGTATAGTTTCCACGCTTGTACACATATCCCCTTCTTACCCAAATGGGAGAGGAAAATGTAGTTTATATACTTGCCAATTAGGGTTAAAAGACTGATTTTCCCGACCTTAGGCCGACCAGGAAAGATAATTTCCAATTTGCAAACTAAAAAGACCCGAAGTCCCATAGGAGACCGGGCTAAAAATAGGGCCAGGGACCATGGCGCTAGGCACCATGGTCCTGGGGGACCAGGGCACTAGGCGCCCTGGTCCTGAAGGACCAGGGCGCTGGGCGCTCTGGTCCCACCTCCCGAGATAGCAGGGTGCAAAGGAGGTTCAGGCCAGGGTGCTTGAAAATGCAGTTTTTTCGTGTCGTGAGCAAGTTTCGGGGTCTCCATTCAGGTTCAGTGTTGCGTCGCCATCGTGAAGACCGAAATGCAGTCAAAATTGCAAGTGTCACAATTTTAGGACGCTACATTTAGCCCCCACTTTAGTGGGAGTATGTATGCTCATACTTTCGATAAAGTACAAGGAAATAATATTGAAAGACTTTCACCACGTCAAGGAGGCAAGACACACCAAGCCCCTTGTGGACTAAGGATCTTACGACTTTGATTGACAAAGTAAAAGGGAAGATCACAAGGGAGAACCATGACTGTTAGTAGTAAGGTTCCCTCACTATGAGTCATGCAAGAGAAATACCAAAAAATTTTCAAGGCAAAGCTGAGTTCTCCAAGAAATTTTCATGTATCCTGAAGGGATAGACAGGGTGTATGCCCCCCTACGTTAAAGCGATCGCACACGCCTCAATGGGGGTGATTGTTTTATCGTAGTGATACACATAAGAAATGAGAAAGGAAAGGAGCACGTTATCGCAAGGATTTAGCCCCCAAGTGTAAGATAAACCCAAGGATAATAGACACAAAACACAAAGCACGAGGTGACTTCACTTTCCTCGGGGTTAGTATGCTGTATGATAATTCATGTATATCATATGTATGTATGCATAATTGTTCTTCATTCCCCAATCAAGGAAGGTCACCTAGAAGAAGGGAACACATGTGTCTTTTGAGTCAACATGAGAGAGATCGAGAGATCTCAATACTTTGCATCGTCCTCAAGTAGACAACACTAAGGACAACAAATAGAAAAAATGAGAATAACATATAGAAGAAGTAACACAAGAGAGGAGGAGAGAATCTGCTATGCTAATGTAACTAGTCTAGCACGTCATCTACCCCCCGATCTTGCTGATCAATGTTTCGGGAAGGCAGGGAACACGCTAGAGGAGGAACATTCAACACAGCAGATGGAGCTATCACAAGATCCAAACAAGGGCTATGTTCATTTTCCAAGCCACGTTGTTCTTGTCTAGGAGCTAGGATAAGTGCTTTAGAAAATTTATTAGATAAATGGTTATCAATATCAACAAGTTCATATTCACTATCAGAAGCAAGAGAAGCAACATTTTCATCATGAATAACATTTTCATCTATAGCATCATCAAGATTTATAAAAATAGGGTCTTTAATTCGCACAGGATCAAGACCATCATGCATCTTATGTTTTGGAGATTTTGTAGAAAATGGAATAATGCTTGTTGAAGGTGTTTTTGGAGATTGCAAAGTTTGAGAAGCAGCTGCTTGAGCTCTAAGACGACGCTTTCATCGACGTTCACGTGCAGAACGATTTCGTCTAGTCTTAGTAGGAAGTTGAGAAGATTGAGGAGGAGGAATGTTCTCATCCTTATCACTTGGGTGTTTAGGTTGTGGTCTCTTAGGCTGGATAATAGGAGAAGAAGAAGGTCTCTTCTCTCTATAAAAGGAAGGAGGAGGAACTACTCCATATAAAGGAGGAATTTTTGGTTTAGGAAGGAGACCAAGTCCATCATGACGAGGAGGGATAGGTCTACTTTTAGGAAGTTTATTAGATATAGACATAGTCACATCCATAGGGATGGGTTGGGAATCTTCTTGAGGAAAGACATTAGTTTTATCTTTCAAAGGAAGAACTTCCTTCTCAAGAATGATAGGAATATCAAGTTTGGGTGTTCTAGGTTCACTTAGAGATAGGATCATATCTGTTTTCCACTTTTGATAAGATTTGAAAAGATGATCACTTCGCAGAGGAAGAGATTGGAATTGTTTAGGCCGAAAGTAATCAATAGGAACGCTAGAAGTTCTTTCAGCTGGTTTAAAGAGACTATGATTGACAGTAACAACTTCACCATTATGGGGAAATTTCAAACACTTATGAATAGGAGAAGCAATAGCTTTCATGGAAGATAGCCAAGGATAGCCAAGCTTCACACGAAATTGTTTGGAAGATGGAATAATAGCAAAGTTCACATCAAGGGATTTGTTATGGACCTCAATAGGCAATGTAATAGAACCAATTGCAGGAGAAGAAAATGCATCAAATAGTTTCACAATCACATCTGTTTTGTCATATATCACTTGATTCAATTGCAAAGTAAAAAGAAATTCTTCAGTAATAACATTAACCATGCACAAAGGATCAATAAGCACTCCACCACAAGGTGTATTCTTGACTTTTGCAACTATGTATAAAGGACCATCAGGTGCCCTAATGGTTTCACTGGAATCAAATGTGATGGAAGGTTCTTTAGGGTTTTCTTGCTGCACTACAAAGTTAATCACATTCGGAGTCATAGACACAAGACCATCAGATGAAAAAGAGGAATCATTAGTCTCAATCGCATTAGAGGTATGAGAAGGTAATGGATCAGTGAAAATCTAAAGATTTTGATTAGGAGGAGCTACAGATGTATTGCCTTTATCATTCACTCTAGAAACAGAAATAGTATTATTATCAATCAAATCTTGAATTTTACCCTTTAAAGAAAAACATTTTTCAGTATCATGCCCAGGTTGACGATGAAATTGACAAAAAGCTTTGTTATCAAAATAAGGTGAAGTAATCTTTGCAGGATCAATTTGCCTTATAGGAGGAAGAGTAAGCACATTTTGTTCCAATAACTTATTCATAATACTATGCAATGATTCATTCAAAGGAGTATACTTTCTTTCTTTCTTGAAAAATTTAGAAATAGGAGGCACACCTGATGCTGCATTCACATTGTTGTTGATGATGTTTTCATTGAATTTGATGGAATCTCTATTCGGTTTAAACTTCCCAAATGGTTGTTGACTGCTATCACCCTTATCACTCGGAGCCATAGGATGTGATTGTTCCATTTGACTCATAGTCAGTTGGTAATTGTGAAGAGTTGCACACAACTGTTGGAAAGAAGTAAACTCAGAAAACAGAAGTTTGTCTCGAATATCTTTTTGTAAATTAGAAATAAAGATTCTTTGAATATCATTGTCAGGCACTGGAAAAGAAATTTGAGCATACAAATGCTTATATCTACCAATGAAATCAGTCACTTTTTCTTTAACACCTTGTTTACAATGCATTAAATCAATCAAAGTAACTTTAGGACTTATATTGTTTTGAAATTGTTGAATGAAAGCATTTGCAAGTTGTTCGAAAGAAGTAATAGAATAAGAAGGCAACGAGCAATACCATTGTAGGGCTTTGTCTCTTAATGTTCTAGTAAACAATTTTGCAAGCAACCTTTGGTCATAGGCAAAATTAGTACAAATTGTTTGAAAAGTCTTAACATGTGTTAGAGGATCACCTTTACCATTATAAAGCTCCAAATGCGGAATTTCAACATGTTTAGGGGGGATAGCTCGAACAATGTCAAGAGAAAGTGGGCTCGCAACGTCAAATGTGGGCACACTAAACTTAGATTGATTCATAGAGGCAATTTGTTGCTGTAAAGAAGAGACAGTTTGTGCAAGATTGTTAATGGTCGCTTCAGTCGAAGAGTTCATATTAGATGTGTTAGATTGAGATGGAGGTGTTATGTTATTGAAAGAAGGTAAAGAGTAAGGTGGTGGGACTCTATGATAATTAGTCATAGGAGATGATTGGACAGGAGGAACACTACAAGGAGGAATGGAATGATTGAATGAATTGCCCCCTTGCATCATGTTCATTTGTGGAGATGTAATAGGGACACTCATTGAAGGAATGAATGAAGAAGTCAGATTAAATGAAGGAAGAGGGTTAATTGAAGAAGAAGGATTGCCCCCATGACTGGTGATCACAGGAGGAATGTCTTGTGTAGAAGTAGCCATTATGTTTGATGTAAAGGTAGGTATGCTAGCAATAGAAGAAATCAAAGGAATAGAATGATTGACTTGAGTAGGAGGTTGTGTATAACCCAAATTTTCAGCACAATTCTTCATAGGCATCACATTCGAATCCACAATGTGTGCAATACCACGCAAAATATCAATTCCATTCTTATCACTTTGAAGCATACGTTTTAGACCCTCAATTAAAGGAAGAGCTTGACTATCGGGGTATTCTTGAGACATCCATTGTCGAAAATCGTCAAATTGGTTATCCAATTTCGAAAGTTGTTCTTCAGAAACCTCATGGAGAGCTTCTTCATCATTAGGAGGATTAGAGGAATTACCCATGTCCTTGTTAAAAAGGCTATTCAAATTAGGTTCCATCTCCTCAGTAGTTAAACCTCGGAAAGACTTAATTCTACGGCTTCGTCTAACGGGAAATAGTGTAAGTAGGGCTTATTGTTGTAAAACTCATGCACTAGAGAGAGAGAAATTTTTGAATTTAGAGGTAGCAATTTTCAGTAAAATCAGCCAATCTTTCAGATTTAAGCTGTTAAATACAATCAGGACAATCTCCCGAAATTTCAGAAAAAATGTCAGGGACCATGGCGCTTCAGAGTGCACACGGTCCCGGCAACTTTTTTCAAAATTTGCAGGGATGAAAGTTATGATGATTTTGGAGCTAATCTGAAAAAATTGAGTGGTTTTACGATCTGTAGATAGGCCAAATTAAAGTTGCAATCTCGAAATTGAACCCTACCAAGATAATCGAAAAATGCAAAAAATTGAATTTTGAAAAAGAGAGGGAAACTGAAATTTTGAATTTTATGATTTTAGAGGGAATACCGAAAGCAATGCAAGTTTTGAAATTTAAAAGTTGACTCAATTTCACGCAAAATTCAATTTTGAAAGTGGAAATTGAAGTTGTTGTAATTAAGCACTTAATTTCAAAAGTCACAAATTGCAAGAATTTAAATAAAGCATTGAAATTTTTAATGAATGCAAAAACACTTTTCAGATTTAGGACAGTAAGAACACAATTTTGACACAAAATTTCAGTTTCAATGATTTTTGAATGATTAGAAGCCTTAATCCAAGCAATCACAAGACCAACTTTGACTTTAATTTTGAAAGTGTTATAATTGATAAAATCAGCCAAAATTCTGGATTTTAGCAGGAAAATAGAGTAAGATCTAGCTCCCGAAATTTCGGAAAAAATGTCGGGGACGATGGCGCTCGGAGTGCACACGGTCCTCGCAACTTTTTTCCAAATTTTCAGGGATGAAAGATATTGTGATTTTATTGCGGAATCCAAAGTTACAACTGATTTGGAGATGTTTTGATCAGTGAAATTGTCGAACAAAGGTTGAATCAAGAGGGTTTTAAAAATTAGGGTTTTAACACTTAACCACTTAATTTTCAAAATTAAAGCACAAATATGAATTGATAATTTGTAATAGAAGGGTAGATCTGAAACAAGCATTAATATTTAGACATTTCACAAGCTTAATTACTAAAAAGAAAATTTAGGGTTTTTATGCAATTAACCTCTAAAATTTTGCAAAAGATCAACATGGAAATGTAATCAAGGAATCCAATTTTCAGATCTAACCATGAATAATCAGAAAGGATGTTCACGTTGGGTTCACCAAAATGTAAAGCGAAAAATCGCGATCGAACCCTACTTGCTCTCCCCTCTTCCAACTCCAAGGAGAGAGAAGGGAGATTCACTAGGGTTGATGGTTTTCACTTAGGGGAGAGACTTTACATTCAAAAAAGGGGTTGAAACCCACAAGATCCAATCCCACGCAATGCAAGATTGGATGCTAAATGAGTTCCAAGGGTTATGACAGCAAGGCTACCCTCTTTTGTAAAGAATGTGCATAGAAGAATTAAGCTAGGAATGCATAGAAAGTGAGAAAGATTCGCTTATAAACTGAGATAGGAATATAGTATGAAGCTGCGGACCTGGAATTAGCAGTAAAATGTCGATATAGCGCTGTCCTGCAAATTTGAGCGAAAGTTGCCGGGACGATGGCGCCCGAGCGCCATGGTCCTCCGAAAAATCCGCGAAACGAAGGGGGATCTGTTCGTCTCTGCACAAGGATTCCAGATCTTCAATTTCAGCCGTGTACCTGCAACCTACACACAGAAAAGCGAAGATGATTGGGGGGTTAGGGATTAGGGGTTTGCCTTTAGGTCAAACCCCGGTTTTGGAATTAACCAAGAAATGAGCAATGCTGTAAATGTAAATGTCTGTAATGTAAAACAAGTACTAATACCTTGTTGTAAGGATGTTTGTATCCTTATGTGCGAAGGTATAGATGTTGTATGTTGTATGTTGTAGTAGTATGTTGTAAGTGATCTCCTCTTCAATGGTTGAATCCTTGTCTTGAATACAACACTTAGCCTTGAATGGAGACTTGAAATGATCAATTGCTTGAAGGAATGCTTGAATGCTTGAATGCTTGAGTATAGTTTCCATGCTTGTACACATATCCCCTTCTTACCCAAATGGGAGAGGAAAATGTAGTTTATATACTTGCCAATTAGGGTTAAAAGACTGATTTTCCCGACCTTAGGCCGACGAGGAAAGATAATTTCCAATTTGCAAACTAAAAAAACCCGAAGTCCCATAGGAGACCGGGCCCAAAATAGGGCCAGGGACAAGGGCACTGGGTGTCCTAGTCCTGAAGGACCAGGGCACTGGGCGCTCTGGTCCCACCTCCCGGGACAGCAGGGTGCAAAGGAGGTTCAGGCCAGGGTGCTTGAAAATGCAGTTTTTTGGTGTCGTGAGCAAGTTTTGGGGTCTCCATTCAGGTTCAATGTTGCGTCACCATCGTGAAGACCGAAATGTAGTCGAAATTGCAAGTGTCACAATTTTAGGATGCTACAACTTCCTGTTAGGAGGTGGCGAGTCTACATGTAATACATAAATAATAGTTGGTATGTTGAGAAAATAAAAGAAATCCCTAGGAATTTGTCATTAAGATTTATGCAGGGGAGGAGGTCTCTGCACAAAGGATGAAGATTTTGTTCAGTCGAGTCCCAAGAAAAGGAACAAAGGGAAAAAATCAAACATGGCATTTGAAGGATATAAGACATTTCCAAGTAGGGAGGAAGATTCTTCATCTACTGGCAAATCAGAGAATAGAGAGGAAACTCCTTTTTTATAAAATAAATGCAAAGGATAATAGACATAGCCATGATGATATCATGACTACTGAGGAGCAGGAAGAAAAATAGTGGGATGAACTTATTCTTAAGATGGGTTAAGTAAAGGAAAATCGAAGGCGGATTCAGTGGGGAGAGTTATGTCGATGGATCATGAAAACAAAAAGCAAAGCTGAAACTGAATGAGTACCCATCGGTATAAAGTGAACCATCGGGATAGGAGAAAAATTCTTATCCTGAGACCCGATAAGTCAACCAAGATAGATTGTGTCGATGAGAAGGTAATAAGTGGTAAAGTCATAACAAATGGCACCAAACAATTGAATCATCGAGAAAACTCTTGGCGATTAACTGTTGAAGGTCTTGATGTGAAAAACTGACAAAATGGCTTCCATTAAATGCATCCATTGAGTAGGTCTGATGCCACACAAAGAAGATCCATCAAGATTGTAGTAATTAATTACAAGATTGGACTCCTTGGGATATATATCTAGTGTTGCATAACAACATTTCACACAAAGTTATTGCAAAAAGATATTAGGTGTTTTTTGAGAAATATTTTGAGTTGCTGAGCATACAGAAAAGGAATTTGCAAAGATGGAAGGGTCAAGCTCATAAGGGAAGTAGTAGGTTGTTGAAATATCTAGTACCACGACAAAAAAATTGAAGGGTGAAGTCAGTGAGGCTCAAAGAAAATTAAATCAAGACATGATAGATCAGGTGGGCTCTCCAAGAGCTAGTTCATATAGAGCTAAGGTGAATTTTCCTATTCGCGACCAATTGGAAGACAGATACAGAGAAATTGGAGATGTATTCACAATAGTGCGAGGGCACAAGCTATTTCTTTTCCATTACTTCTGTAGGGATGAGCCCATGACAATTTCAAACCCCTGGAGTACCAGTATAGGTAAACTCATGGTACCTAATGTCATTATAAATACTGATTTGTTGAAGATCCTAGTAAGACATTATTATACAAACAAGCGATGCATTTTGTTTCCTGACGAGACTGCTTTAGTTCACTTTGTAGTAGCCATAATTTAGGAGGTTTTTGCAATAGATCTGGAAGTGAATGTGCCCTTATCTTTTGTGGATTTGGAAGAGGAATACAAAAAAATGGATACTACATACCAGGGCTGCAACCTCACTATCCACAAAGAAGAGAAGGGGAGGCTAACAGAGGAAAACGATCCTCCTTATGATATGACATTTTCAAGAAATATTTACAGTATACATGTATGGCATGTGGTCAGGCTGGAGGAGTTGAAGCTCTTGATGTAGCAAACATAGGACTGCTGGTTTTAGCAGTAGATATTCAGAGACATGACCCTAGAGATTTTGATTTTGCTTCATACCTGGTGAATAGACTTCATGAAGGCTTCCTAAACTTGCAAGAAAATTCAGACAAGCACTTCAAGCATTATTCATTGTTAATGCATATTATTTTATTTTATGGGAGATTTAGAGGGTTATGGCTAGAAGGTTTGAATGTAAAAATAGTTGGGAAGAATGGACAAGATCAATCAGTGTAGTTATGGGTTTCTCTCTAGGATTACAGATATGTAAAATCTCATTACCTCAAATTTGAAGAATTCATTGTTAAGCCAATTTTCTTTCTTTTTGGTGAGCCTCTATAGGGATAATCTTCTGAGGATGTAAAGAATTTTCTTAGTCCTCATGAGCATAAAAATTTGAAGGTTAATCACAATTGGGGTGATTGGTACTCATGCGAAAATTTTACTTTTTTTCAGTGCTATGGATTTGAAGGTTACCCCTATGTGCTACCGAAGCCTGCATCGGACAGGATTACTTTTTTGGAAATTATAAGGCAATTAAGTGTCTCTAATCCCAAATATTTTGGAGGTGCACACAAGAAAGCCTTCCTGCCAGACACACTTCATTTCCTGGATTTTAAAATTGTATCTATTAGAGCATATAAGGTTATTGACAGGAAGCTGGTGGATGAATACAACCTGTTTCAACACACATCTAGAATGCATTATGATCCCAAGGGCTACATCCACATGAGAAGGAAGAGACAAGATTTGGGAGATTACTTTTATTAGGAGGATGAGTTTTAAGACATGTGTAAAATTAGGGAAGTGGAAGAGCTTGCAGAGGTTATGGAGATCTTGGAGAAGAAACTAGAGGAGAGAAGACAAAGACTAGAAAACATGGAGGGAGACCCAGCTCAAAGCAATTCAGGGGAGAACAAAGTAGTTTCCAAGCTCCATGCACCTAAGAAAGAGAAGGAACCAGGAGCATAGGATAAGCTCCTCATTGTGCTAAATGTAAAAACAGATGAAAGGATGGCATTGTACATTTCATTTGTTGCAGATGATCAATTCATCAAGTCTAAAGAGTTTAAATCCTTCTTATACCACTTCAAAGGGAAGAAGCTGAGGGAAGCAATGCCAAATATCACACCAGAGAATGAGGAGGAAATGTTGCAAAAGATCAAGGCTGACATTGATGCAGAAACAAAGACAATGACCCCTTAGAGAGGAAGGTAGTTGCTAGTGGAGGTAGGTATTATTCTTTTCCCAGGATGGGATTTGAGTGCATCTTTTATTTTTGATAGTTTATTACATCTAGACAATAAGGACTTCAATTTGAATGTCCAAGGGGTTAATGATATATTCATTGGATCGAGATATGATCCGGATGAACAAGCAATGTTGTTATGAGCATTGTACCCCTCGAATAAATGGCCAAAAATTATAGATGTGGATAAAGCTTTTGGTCACATGATGACCCTGAAAGTTGGAGAGGTAGATCCTATGCTCACTGCTGACATAGGTATTAATATCTCAAAATTCAATAAGGTTCAGATGAAACATGAGATAACAGAGAAAAATAAATATAAGACCTTATATGAGGAAACCCTTAAGAGGAGTGGGCATCCAATCCCTCAAATTATTGATTCAGGAGGCTATTGCAAGAAGAAATTTGAAAAATTAGCTGATGAGCAAACTAAGATGAAGAGGGAGATGAAGAGCATTAGGGTTGATACTACTTGTGTATTGATGAGTAAGAGATATGATAATATGCAGAAGGCATTGGACAAATTCTGGGATGTATACTAGAGGAACATGGACAATATGGTTTCTAACAAAAGAATTCAAGATAGACTCAACCTATTGTTAGAAGATGCATTGACTAGGGAAAAGGTAAAGAAAAAGGTTTTGGGTTTGCTTATCACACATGATGAATTTATGAAGGAATTGAAATCTGAATTTGATGAGTGCCAGCAAATTGTTTAGCATGGGGTTCCCAATTTGGTAGATGATGTAGGTGTAATTAAGGATAAGACCGTGTGGATTTCTAAATGTAAGTCTTTACAAAGTGCATCCCAAGCTATTGCCAAGATAGATATTCTTGATATGAATGACATAGTTGATGGAGACTTAGGGTCAACAAGTATGATTTTTGACTTAAAATTGTAGAACTTTTGCCCCCAGTTATTTTGATATTAGGGGAGATCAACTCTTGTTCTTTTTTGTTCATAGGATTTTTATCCTTGACTTTGATTTTTGCAGAGTCCAATAGCTTTTGATTTTGATTTGGACTAAAGCACTTTTCTTTATTTTTGACTTTTAGATTTTCCTTTTCATAGCTTGATTTTTGATCCCCAATAAGTAAGGGCTTTTGTGATTCTTGTTGATCCAAGTCTAGAAGTGGAGTGGAAATGGAATGAGTGGATGAAATGGTAAGGCTATGTGAGTTTTCAAGAGGGCTGATGATATACTCAATAGATTCTTCACTGGAACCACTATTAGGACTATTGATATCAAGAGTTGCTTGCACCACTAGAGGAGATTTGCATTCAAACTTAGTAGCCACAACACTAGGTAGTTCACACCCAATTCCTTGCAAATTGTTTATAGATTGTTCCTGTCGACTCAATCTCTTAGGAGATACTGGGAGTTGATCAACATAAAAGATATACTCACCACATCCCAGGTCTTTAAGCTTGAACTTTTCTTTGATCTCTACTTGTTTGGATGTAGAAGCTTTCAAGGATTCTGGATCCACATATGCCGATGAAGGAACAACTTCGCGATTGACTGGGATTGTTATCTCTGATTGAGGTTGCAGATTGTTGCAATATATGAATGGATTTGGATCTACTTTGACGGTCACTTCAACTCCATTGTGTGGAAACTTGATACATCGATGATATGTAGATGGGACTGCCCTCATTTCATGAATCCAAGGATGTCCTAGCAATATGTTGTATGTGAGATCAAGGTCTAGGACTTGACAAACCACATCTTTTGTAACTGACCCAACTCTGAGAGGTAAAGTGACTGTGCCCTTGGATGAGCACTCTTCATCATCATATGCTTTGATGGTAATTTTGTTTATAGAATTCACAGCTTTATCAGAATATCCCAATTGTTTAATAGTGCTCAATGTACAAATGTTTAGACCTGCTCCTCCATATATCAGGACTCATTTGATTCTATGTTTGTGTATGAAGGCTTCAATGTGTAAAGGTGCATTATGTGGCTGACTTGCGGAGGTGTCATTGGCTTCTGTGAATGTAAGGGAGTGTGGAATGGAAAGGTATCCCACCATGGCTTGAAACTGGTCCACGTTCAGATCAGTAGGAATGACAGTTTCTCTCAAGATTTATTCAAGAATGGATTTATGTGTGGGGGATATGCATAGGAGCTCAAGAATGGAGATGACTGCGGGTGTCTTCCCTAATTGTTCTACAAGGTCATACTCAGGTTTGGTTGATGAGGAAGTGGTGTTTTTGGCTGGAGCACCTTGCAAAGTGATTTTACCTCGACGGGTTGTAACATGACATTCAGAGGTAGGTTCGGAAGAAGATCCAATGCCTTTTAAGACAATCTTGGGTCTCTGGATAGAATTCTCAGGGTTTTTGTCCTTGATGATAATGGTAGAAACATAATTGTCCATCGAGATGTGATTCATAGTTGAATCATAGTTATAAGATGCTCTTGTATAGTTGGTTTGGTCATCTATGGCTTTAGCTTTTCTCTTGTCATGTTTTGGGAATGGTTCCTTAAACATCTCATGTTCTTGATTGGATGAGTGTCCCTCAATCTCAATGTCACCTCTATCAATGAGATCTTGTATGATGTTCTTCAGTCGATGACAATTTCCTGTCTTATGACCCTTGCTCTTGTGAAATTCACAATACTCATCATCATTCTACCAATTTGGTTTAACCTTTGGTTCATATGGAGGAAAATCTGGAATTGTGATTATTTTGTTTGCCACTAGCTTTTTGAAAACTGACTCAAGTGGTTCTCCCAATGGAGTGTACTTCCTTCATGATCTGGAAGTTGTTTGAGTATTCATAATGGATTCTTCCACATCTGCTGAATGTATAGAAAAGTTGTCCATATTGTCATTATGTATAGCATTGTTGTTTATAGTGTCCATGTTCTCAGCATTTGGAATGTTTCTATAGGCATCCATGTCAGGTAATGTAGTATGATCAGAATTGAAAAAGATCTCATTGTCATACTCATAAGAACTCATGTTTACAGACTCTTGAGCCTCTTTAGTTTCTCTCCTAGATTTTTGAAGACGGGTTTCAACCATGAACTAGGTATTGACCAAGATGTGTGAAACTAGATGAAAATGGAAAAAGTACGGAAGACCAAGAGTTGGATGGAATGTAAATGAATCTGAGGTGTACTTGCAATATCCAAAATGTAAGACCAAGTATGTATGTAGTAGAGTAGGTGTGACTTCCAAAGAGAGCATAGTTTCTCTTGGTGAGGTAAGTTGACCTTGACTCTAAGTAAGACCAAATGAGACCCAAAGGTAAGAAACCTTGATGAGGGACCACTTAGCAAAGTGTTGTCATATGTAGTGTGTTGACAAAGTATAGTGAGGAAAAGCAAGTGACCTTTTGATTCAAGTTTAGACAATTGTGAATGTAAAGTGAGATTTGAAGCAATGATGGACTTTGTGAGACCCAAGGACAGGTTGACTGCTAAATGAAACCGTGGAGAAATGACCTAGGAAGCTCAAGAATTCTGAAACTGACTGTGTTTGTTTGCTGGACTATAACAATTTTTCAATTCTGAACACAGACACGCCTGTATACTTCACAGACATGGTTTCCTGACACAGATGTGGCTCTGTTCAATGCAGACATGCTTCTGAGATTTTTTTTGCAAAGTGTAATGTTGATTCTGTAAACATAGATGCGTTTCTTCCCTTCACAGACACGGTTATACAACACAGATGCTATTATGTCAGACACAGACGCGTTTCTACAAAATTTGTGCAATCTTTTCCAATCTATGAAGTTGTTTTGCTATAACCAAATCTGACTGTTTGACTGTTTTTTCGTGACAAGAGGACACAGTGTTATTGAAGACCTAATGTTTGCAAGTGTCTAGACTCCAAAATGACTCCAATAAAAAGTGTGTTGTTTGATGTAAAAATGTTTTGCATACACTTGAAGACACAAAAGACACAATATTTTGCTGTTTGGTCTTGAATGTTTTGAATGTTTAAAATAAGTCAAGCACAATTCTTATGGCTGGCCAAGACAATAGTTCTTGATCCCACGTGGGGTTTTACCTTCGAGGCTACGCTATTCAGAGTAGATACTTAGATGCTTGACCTCACTGGCTCCACCCTCGGTACTCACTTCTCGGGTCAGTCAAGCATCAGTCCCCACGAAAATTCCCCGTGGCATTTTGTATCTCTACTAAGAACCGTATGTGTGTGGGCCGCTACCAGAGGTCCAACCTCCTGCCCCAACAACTAAAAGGATTTGGGCTTCTAAAACAAAAAGGTGCTAGTAAGGGCATCCGCTCATGTGGCCATACATGCGGCACTTTCAGCTCTGTAAATACAGAAGGCTCCCAGCTGGTAGGGGTTACACCCTACAACTGATCAAATAAATTTGATCAAACGAGTTTATGGGGAGATATAGTGTCGGTATGAACTAATCAGCACACGTTATTCATAGTTTTCACCTTGAATACAGTTGTTTATAGTGGTTCAGAAGAGGTGGGTTTTCCTCGCTACCACTTGGGTCATTCTCTTCTCACTAGTAGTCCTAATGACCACACGGGAAGACAGGCCCTCTAAAGATTAAACAAAAAGAGCCTATTGCTCAAGACACAAAAGACAATGATTCAATTTTAGTGCACCAATTGAAGTGTTTGCTAGTCTATGAAAACCAGGCACACAATAAAATCAAAACCCTTGCCAAGGACATGCAACAAAGAGTTGTTAGTAGTTTGGATTGTTTCAAATAATCACCCCTTCCTACAAGCACACAAGTTAGGTAAATTTTAAATCCAAAAGACTTTGTGAAAATAGGGGCCTTCAAGTAAATGATTTTGCTTTCAAAACAAGCTGCACCAATTAAGTTAGCTAGATCTGAAAATGTTAGCTCAAAATAAACCAGATCTGAAACCCTAAATGCAAAAACCCAAAACTAAATCAATAACTCAAAATTTGAAATCGGTGAACATAGACACGATTACCCTCAACACAGACGTGGCTAACTGACGCAGATGTGGTTTAGTGAGATGCAGACGTATCTCAAGAACGCAGACGTGATTTCTGGACACAGACATGGCTAAAAACACCGAAGACGCGACTGAGGAACGCAAACACAATTTTCAGAATCTACAAAAAAAAAAAAATATTGCCAATAACACAAACACGATTCCAGATGTCGCAAATGTGCTTAGGGAACCCAGACGTGATCCGAAAGTTCACAGATGTGGTAAAAAGCCAAAAACGCAATATGAAAGTACGCAGATGCGAAAATATCAAAATGCTAACGAAAATGTCAGATCTACAACTTCAAAACACAAAATCTGCAACAAGGATGTTAAATGCAAAAAGGGACAAGAGTCCCAGCAGGCGTGCCAAAATGTATATGGTGAAAATGGATGACAAGAATAACGATTTTGAAAGGCTAAATGAATTCCACCACAAAACCCTAGCCTAACAACAACAAAGATCCACCATAACATATGAAGATTACCTAAGACAATGCAAATCAAATGAAATCACAAAGATTATACCATCACATGTCCAATAGGGTTTGGATCTCCATTCTTCCTATCTCCATTGATCTTGCTTGATATATTTGCTCTCAGATTTTATGTGCACAAGAGCTCAACAAAGAACGGAATATGGTTGCAAGTAGGATCGTAGTGTAGTCAATTGATCAAGTAGTTAGGGTTTGATAATGAAGGAAGCATCTCCTTATATAGAAGACACAATATGAAATGGAGGGATAAGATTGAGAGGTGTAAAAGGAGGTCGCCTATGATTAGAGGGTAGGTAAAAGAAATAATAAAATAATGAAAGGGGTAGGTAGTGTATGAATTAAGAGATGAATGACATGTGTCATGGGTAGAAAAGGTTAATAAATTAATTAAATAAATAAAGATTTATATAATTAATAGAAGGAGTGGGATAATTAAATAAATAAAATATTTATTTAATTTAGGAAAAGGATAATTTAAATTAATTAATGTATTTATTTAAATGAGAAATAAGGCTAGAAAAGGATAAATGAATTAATTAAATAAATAAGGATTTATTTAATTAATAGAAGAATTAAACTTAGATAATTAAATAAATAAAACATTTATTTAATTAGACATGACAATTTTAGGTGTCTACAATAATAATAAGAAAAAAAAACCTCAATATAATAGGTAGAATGTTTCCAAGTCAAGTTTGTACCTATCTTAGGTGTGGTACTCAATTTAGGAATGATTTTTAAAATTGAATCAAAATCCCAATTTCTATTTTCAAGGAAACATTTAATACTTCAAATAAAAATGCAACTTTCTACTTTCAAAGAGTTGTTTCCTTAAGTGAACATAGATAATGGTTCTAAAGACCTATGAACCACTCTTGACAAGCAAGTTTCTATATCTATCATCCCTATTATCATGAATATGGATAAAAATAATGAATTATTAATAGAATGGAAATGGTTACCTCTCTCATTACCACAATCTAAATAAAAAATAAAAATAAAAATTGTGGAACTTGGATGCTCAAACCAATTTTATAAGAAATAATAATAAAAATTTTACTACTATTTTTAAATAAAAAATAAAATAAATATCAGTATAAAGATAAAAGATATAACATATAGTTGATAACTATATGCTAAAAAACATTAAATAATGAATAAATACATAAAAAACCATATCAACCAAAACTGTCACATAAAAAAGAAAGATGAAAGTAGCATATAAAAGATAATAAAATTAGTATAAATTTATCAACACATCCATTTGAAGGATGCCCATAGATTTAAATTTAAAAATATAGAAAATAGGATTCTCAAGTCATAAGTCCAACAATACACCATTTTGAACCTTATCCCTAAATGAAATTGAACCATAACCCTAAACCTAATTGAACAAAAATCAAATTTAACTCTAATCCTAACACTAAACCAGAATACAACCTAACCTAAAACCATATTCAATCCTAACACTAATTGAAATTGATCCCTAACACTAATTCTAATTGAACCTCAACCCTCAACTTAAGTATTATTGTACAATAGTAACCCAAAATGTATCCTAACCATAACCCTAAATATAATCTTATCATAATTGAAACCTAACAATATACTAACCTTAAACTTAACTCTAACCTTAGAATCAAACCCTACCCTTGATAATATTCCTAATCTAAACCTAATTTAACTCTAATCTCATTTGAACCTTTATGCTAAAACACATATAACCCTAAATACACCTTAACCCTAACATTAAAATAAAGTTTTCTAGTAGTACCCTAACTCTAACACCATGCTATATCCTTAAAACCTAATCCTATTTGAATCCTAACACTAACTCTAATTCTAATTAAAACCTAATTGAATTGTAATTTACTAACTCTATTCCTGATTGAACCTTAGCTCTAACCTTAACACTAATTCTAATTCAACCTCAACCCTCAATCCAAGCATTATCCTCAAATAGTAACCCTAATTATAGCATAACCTTACAACTAATCCTAATCTTACCATAATTGAAACCTAACCATAACCTAACCCTAAAATTTCACACTAGAATCAAGTCCTAACTACAACTTGGAACCTAATCTAATCATAATCCAACACTTACCCTAAACTTAACCTAACCCTAATTAAACCCTGATCCTAATTGAACTCTAGCCCAAACCCTCATCCTAATTGAGCTCTAAACCTAATTTATCCCTAACCCTAATTTAATTAAATAATAATCCAAATTATAACCATAATTAAACTCAAATCCTAACCTTTAATATAATTCAACCCTTATCATAATCAAACCCTGACTATAATTAACTAGAACCCCTTAAACCCTAACTCTAAGATTTCCCTCTAATTGAACCCCAACTCTAAGCTAATGTTAACTCTAACCCTAATTGTGTTTGAACCATAATGTCAATTAAACTATAACTCAAACCCTATTTGAACCCTAATCATAACCCCCAATTTTTTTCTACAATAGTAGCCTTAATTATAATATAATATTAATCATAACCCTAATATAACTTGACTTTAACCCTAACCCTAATCTAAATACATTTGAACACTTATGATAACCTAACCCTAAAATTAATCTAAATCATAATCAAACCCTATCTTGAACTTGAACCTTAACCATAATTCCAAACTTACCTTGACCCTATCCCTAATCTAAACCAAAGTGAACCCTAACCCTATTTGAACCTTTATGATAACATAAATCATAACTCTAATTAAACCTTAACCATAGCCTTAAAATAAATCTTTATTGTACAATCCTAACCCTATTTGAATCCTAACACTAAATCTAACTATAATAGTAACCCTAATACTAATTAAAGCCTAATTAACTCTAATTCTAACCCTAACTCAAATGTTACCCCTAATTAAATGCCAACCCTAACCTAATCTTAAACCTAATCATTGTATATGAACCATAACCCTAATTGAGCTATAACTCTAACAATAACTTAACCCTAAACTTATCTCTAACCATAACCCTGAGCATGATGTAAACCTAGCTCTAATCATATCCCTAACCCTAACCATGATGTAAGCCTACCCCTAACCATTTATCTATTCATAATCTTTGGCCCCAACCCTTACCATAATCCTAACCCTAACCCTTCACCCTAATCGTAACCTTAACCATAACCACTGTGTAAACCCTAACCGTAAAACTAAAATTTAAGCCTATCCTTAATCCTAATCCATACCCTAAACCATAACTATTACCATAATTCTAGCCCAAAATTTTATTCTAACCCAAACTCTAAACCCAACACTAACACTAACCATGATGTAAATTATAACCCTAGCCATAAACCCAAGCCTAACTATTTTGTAAACCCTAGCAATAATCTTAAACATAACCCAAACCCTAACCCAACCATTATGTAAATCTTAACCATAACCTATCACTAACACTAACCATAAGCCTAGCCCTAACCCTTAACCTCATCCCTAACCTTCTCCCTAGCCCTAACCATTATGTAAGCTCTAATGCTAGTCATAATCCTAACTATAACTGTAAATTCTAAGCCTAACCATAATCCTAACCCTAACCCTAACCCCAACTATGATGTAAACCATAATCAGAATCCTAGACCCTAACTCTCATCATAATCCTAACCCTAGCTTTAATCCTAATCATAACCTAACCACAACCATGAACCCGAACCCTACCAGTAATCATCTCTTATAACCCTAAATCCTAACCCTAACCCTACTAGTAATCATCTATTATAACCCTAAATCCTAACCCTAACCCTAAGCCAACCCTAACACTAACCATGATGTAAATTATAACCCTAGCCATAAATCTAAGCCTAACTATTTTGCAACCCCTAGCAATAATCTTAAACATTATCCTAACCCTAACCAAACCATGATGTGAATCCTAACCCTAACCAAAACATGATGTGAATCCTAACCCTAACCAAACCATGATGTAAATCCTAACCCTAACCATAAGCATATTCCTAACAATAATCCCAAGCCCTAAGTCTAACTATAATCCTAATCCTAACCTTAACCATGCAATATAAATCTTAATAATAACCTATCGCTAACCCTAACCATAAACCTAACCCTAACTATGATGTTAATTCTAACCATAACCCTAGCCCTAACCCTTAACTGTATCCCTAACCATGCCCTAATCTTGTCCTAACCCTCAACTTAACACTAAGGTCCTAACCCTAAACCTTAACCCTAACCATAACCCAAAACCTTTCCCTAACCCTAACTCTAACAATGATGTAAACCCTAACCCTAATCATAATGGTACCCATAAGTCTAATAATATAATTGTATATTAACTTATTTAATAATGACTTCTATGGAGAATAAGGTTTTCGGGAAAAATCATACTTTGGCTTTAAAGCACACGGATTTTTGATAGTTGATATGTATTAAATCGTAGATGAACTTTGTTAGCTTTTTGATTTGTAGGGTTTCAGGTTTTCGAGTACTTGTAGTGGTTTTATTTTTGCTATAGTTCTGGTTAACCGATTTTTGAGTTTTCGGACAATTTGATGCAATTTCGTATTCGAATTTTAGGTGGATTTGGAATGTCCTGAATGATAGGATTTGCGGGATGAATTTTTGATTCACTTTGTTTGGAAAGTACATATATTTTTGTTTTGCCTGGTTTTGTTTTGTAGGCTTCATATTTTGTGTATCCTGTTATAGTTTTCTAAGTTTCATATTTTAGTCCCTTCGAAAGACCTATCTGGATGATTTTTGAATATCAGACGTTTAAGTTTATCCAGAAAATTAGAAGCTATTTCTTGAAGGTTGTTGAGAAAAATTGAAGCTATTTGTCTAAGGTTGTCCAGAATATTTGAAGCCTTTTATTTAAGGTTGTCCAAAACAATTTAAGCTGTTTTCGGAAAATGGTAGCGTCGCGGATATTTTTCTGAATAAAATCAGCATTTGAAGTAGTATTGTTGAATGATTATTGAACTTCTGACCACCACAAATTCTTGAGTGAGTGTGTAGCATATAGGCTGTTTTTAGCCAAGGTTTCTTTTGTAGATGCTTTTTCAGATTCTTGATATTAACATTAAGACACTTCTGTATTCTGGTAAACAATATCCATTTCTGAAAGAGAGTGGAACATATTTTATATATCCAAAATGCTAACAAAAATGCACACGTATGTTCGTACGGTGCATGTTTTAGATCGGTATCTGTAGTGCCATCTGTAAAGTCCGAGTTCTGATTTTCTCTTTTCATGTGGTCCAAACATTGAAAGGGAGGGCAGGATCTGGAAAATGCCCGTGACTTTTGTATTGCTGTGGGGGAGTTGCACCATTCCCTCCCTTTCTGTCATTGAGGATGTGTGTGTTTGGCTGCAGATGATAGGTTTAATTGTTAAATCATTTGCAGTATATATTTGTTGATATGCTTGTAGTAAACTTTATTTTCTTTGCTTGTTATGTATATTTCTTTGCTGTGAGCAGGCTCACAACTATCTGGATACAAAGAATCTTCTGGACTTAACGCGCCAAACTGTAGCTGACATGATTGAGGGCAAAACCCCAGAAAACGCGCCAAACTGTAGCTGACATGATTGAGGGCAAAACCCCAGAAGAGATCCGAAAGACATTTAACATAAAAAATGACTTCACTCCTGAAGAGAAGGCAAAGGTCAGGCGTGAAAATCAATGGGCCTTTGAGTAAACCTGGAAGTTACTTTATATATAGTTTTGTGGCATAGAACTTGGGTATCTTGCCAAGTATCTTTAAGAACTGGAGATTTGATAACTAGTTTTTGCCAGATATCATCGATTTAAGTTGTATTAAATGCAGGAGTTTTAGGTGATAAGTTGACAATATTTTAAGAAAAGATAATATGGGATATGTTCATTTTTTATTGTTTTGTAAAGATACAACTCAAATGTTCTTGTTTTCACAATTTAAAATTATTAATTGTGGAGTGTGCTGATATTTTAATTTGTCAATCAATAAAACATGCACATACCAACTATAATCATGAAAATAAACCCTTGGAATATTTGAGGGTTAATTCACGCTCATATATATGAGCTCTTATCTAATCTGATAAGGGATCATAAAAATTGTATTATTTTTATACAAGAAACTAATGTGCACTTGATAAGTTAGAAACATTACAAAACTCTTTTTTTAAGGACTGTGGGCTTCATTGATGTAATTCAGGTGGAGCTTCAAGAGGAATTGTCATGTTTTGGAATCTTATATCTATGAAGGGTTCTCCTATCTTCTCAACTAGCAATCGTATTGCTACTTTCTTTACTAATCTAGAGGATGGTGCATGTTAGATTACTTCTAACAATTATGCCTCTAATGTGAAGCAGGCTAGAAGAAGGTTATGAGCTTCTTTGTCGATTTTTAGGAGGTTTGTTCCTTTTGACAGTTGGTTGACTATAGGAAACTTTAATCTTCCGCTTAAGTATGATGAGAAATGGAGGGGTTCGTACATCCCTCTTGATAGTATGATGGACTTGATGAACTTGGACCTAAATGGGGCATCTTTCGCATGGTCTAATAGGAGGGTTGGCCTTGACTTAGTTCAAGTGAGGCTAGATAGGGCCTTGATTTCCCCTTACTAGTTTATTTTGTATTCATGCTCCATTTCAGTGATCTCTCATAGTGGATCACTTTCCCATCTCTCTCTTGGCTAATTGTTTGGGAATGATAAAAAAATGCCCCTTTTGGTTTGAAAAAATGTAACTCAAGCACGTTGACCTCTATTATAAAATTGGGGAATGTTGGAATATCAATATCGATGGCACAACTAAGTTTTGAGTTGCTAAAAATTTGAGTTTGGTCAAAGCTAAGTTTAAAATTTAGGATTAAACCTCTCTTGGTCATATCTTTTTTGAGAAGGAAATCATTTTAAGGGATCTCAAATTTTTGCAAGAATCCATTCAAAAACATGGTTACAGTTGTAGTTTCTTAGACCAATAAAATTCTTTGCTAGCTTGTCTTCATAACCTCATTTCCATGGAGGAAGAATTTTGGAAACAAAGATCGAGAGCTCTATATTTACATTGTGGGGATAAGAATACTAGATTTTTTCTTCTTTCCACTCTTAAACATATGGTTTCTAACCAAGTCTCTTCCATTAAGGACAATGGTGTGTTGTTGGATTTAGATGACAATCTTCTCTTTGAGGAAGAATTTCCTTTGGGTGGTGATGTGGACGATTTTAAGGATGTAACTTCTAATTTTATTGAAGATGATACCAATAGTCTAATTCTTAGTGCCATCCCCTATGATGATGAAATTAAAAAGGTGGTATTCTCTTTTGAAGGCATTAAGGCCCTTAGTCCATATGGTTTTCCTTTTTTTCTTCTTCTAATCCTTCTAGGAGATTGTGGCAAAAGATATTTGTGATGCTACTAAGTAATTTTTTGGTTGCAGAAGGCTCCTCAAGGAACTTAATGCTACTTTTATTTTTCCTTTTCATAAGTCCTTGAGAAAGAATTCTTTTGATAAGTTCAGGATTATTAGTGTTTGCAACTCTATTTATTAATTTTTTCCTAAAATTGTAGCTTTAAGATTGCAACTATTCCTCCCATACATTATTTCTCCTCAACAAAATGGTCTTGTTCATGGGAGTAAAATTCTAGAATCTATTACAATTATTCACAAGAACATCTATTCAATTGGATGCAATAAGAGATTGGGGTATCTCCTCGAGATCTATATTATGAAGGGTTATGACCATGTGAGTTGTGGTTTTCTTCTTAAACTTCTGAAAGATTTTGGTTTTGAGACCAAGTTTCTAGAGATTGTTTGGCAAGTTGTCTCCCTGCCTACTTTTTTGGAGATCATTAATGGCTCCCCCTATTTATTCTCCAAGAGTTCTAGAGGTATCAAATAGGGGGATCCAATTTCCCCCTTTTTGTTTATTGTTATTGTTAAAGCTTTGGGTTGTTTCATAAATAATGTTTTGGTTGATGGTTTTCTAAGAGGCTTGTCTCCTTCCTCTTTTAATCTAGTTTGTTCACATTAATAATTTTGTAATGATACATTGATTTTGGGAGACTCCTCAATTAGAAAAGTGAGATATTTGAAGTCTACCCTGATTAGGTATGAAGCTACTTCAGGTCAAAAAGTTAGTTTTGAGAAGATCTCTTTATTCTTCTTTAACAGTCATGTTCAAAGATAGAGAAGAATTGTTGATATTTTGGATTGTAGAATTGAGGATCTTCTTGGTACTTATATTTGTCTCCCTCTTTGTACTAATGTGGTTCCTAATTATTTTTGGCATGCATTGATCAATAGATTCAATTTGAAACTTGTTAAATGGAAAAGTATGCTTCTTAGTCAAGTGGGTAGACTTTAGTTGATTAAGGCTTCCCTCGAACTACTTTTGGTGTATGCTATGAGCCTTTTAAAAATTCCCTCAATTTTTTTGGAACACATTGAAAATATTCACTAACGCTTTCTCTAAGTTTGGCACAAAAGATTAAAATCGCATTCATTTGGCTACGTAGGGCCAATTCTACCTACCTAAAATATTTGGTGGTTTGAGTATTATAAAGACTTAAGGATTTTATCTTTTCTTTGTTAGCCAAACAATTATGGACACTTTTTCTATTGATTTTAATTGGTGTAAAATTTCTATTTGTAAATATTCTTAGGCCTTGCTTCATTTAGGGTAGCTTTTGGAGTCTCTTGCTCACCTGATTGGCTCAGTACGTTAGAGTAATATGTTCAAGTACAAATGTTCTCTTTAAAGGTATTATATGGATTATGGGGGATGGATGGAGCATTCAAAATTTGGGATTACTGGTGGATTGGGGATTCCCCTCTTTCTAGGGCTCCTTCCCTTACACCATTTACGGAGGCTTGTTTTGCCCATTTCGATGATAAGGTGGTTTATTAATTTATTGATTGTAGGTAGAGGCACCTTACAGTGATTGATCAAGGTCTCGGTGAGCTCCAATTTGTTTTGAGCTTCCAGCATATTACTTTGATGATTTTACTAATTTTTATTATTTGAAGGTCATCCCCCTCTAGTTTGTTTTCTATTGCTTTGATATTTTCCCTACGTTGTCATCCTACATTTCCCCCTCCTTTTTGGGTTTTGGTCTGGAATTCTAAATTGACTCCTAAGATTAACATCTTTTTTTGGCTTTTGATCCACAAGAAGATTCTTACTTTGAATAACCTTTGTAAGCATGAATTTTTTGGTAATAGATGCCCTCTTTGTTGTATGTAGCTGGAGGGTGTGAATCATATTTTTTTGTACTATTGATTTCTCAGATAAGTTTGGTCTCTTATCTTAGCTAACTCAACTTTTAATTGGTTCTTCCCTTCCTCTATTGGGGAGATATGGTCTCAACTATCCCCTCATCTTAATTCAAATTTGAATTTATTTTGTTATCTTGTTATGCCTCATGTAACTAGGAGGATCTATAAGGAGAGAAACAACAATGTCTTTAGGGATGTACTTATCTCTTGCAAAGGTGGTGTTTTATAATATTTGCAAGGTTGTAAAGGAAAATTTATAGATTTTTAAATTAAAAAGGTTAATCAAGTTTCTTCCCTCCTATGTATTTTAATGCTTTGGATCAACATGCTAGTATTAATTGTGGATTAGATATTAATATTTGTAGACCTTCTAGAAACTATTCACTCCTCTATAGCTAATGTTAGTTTGTATAATCCCTCTTAAGGTTGGGTGAAGGCTATTTTTTATTGAGTAGATAAGGGGAATCCTAGGCCAACTAGTTGTGGGGGAGTATTGAGAGATAATTATGGAAGGTTCCTTTCATTGGTGGCACTTACTTTGGGAATTGAGTCCAACCACCTAGCAGAAGATTTAACTATTTTTCATGCTATTAAACTTGCTCATGATCTTGGCTTCTAGAAGCTTTGGATTGAGGGTGCTTCACTCAACATAATTGATTAATTAAAGGGCTCACATACTATAAGTTTTTCCATTGAATGTTTGATCAAGGATGCCTTAAACCTTATCAAGGATTTTGACAATGTGTATATTTATCATATTTTAAGGAAAGGTAATTCCCTTGTGGATGTTTTGCGAATATTGGCGTGTTGTGGCATGATGGATTTTATTGGAATGGGAATGAGCCTCTCCCCCCTAATGTTGAGGACATTATCAAACTTCATAGTATCCATGGTGGTTAACTTGTCTTTGTCTATGTGGGTGAATTTGTTTTCACCCAATCATTTCTCGATTCTCCAAGATGTTTTAATGATGACAACTACGTCATTTTCATCCTTGATATTTACCAGCTAATTGTTTTGATGTAGATTGTGGGTGATATTGGTACCCGATTTCTTGGTTTTCAAATTGTATTGTTTCATAGAGTGGGTGATGACATTCATAGAAATAAGAAAATTTGGTGTATTTTGAGTAATGGTGGGGTTATGCCCTATCTAGAGTATCTTTATTGCTATGACCTTAAAGTGACAAAGCTCTTCTACAAATGGTGAAATAATAGAAAGATTTGCATTGGTAATCAAAGTTTGGAGGTCACTAAGGAACTAATTGCCATGGTCATTAGGTTGCTTATGGAAGGGAAAATGATTGAAACTTAAGGAGGGAATGAAGCTTGTCATGAATTCGAATGGTGGTTACTAGGTAGACTCAATTGAATCCCTTTGGGTGAGTGAGGTTAAGGTCATTATGTGGTATTTTACCTTGGATGGGTAGTTTACAACTACCTATGGTTATCATTTTTCTCTACTTAGCCACTTTAGACACAAGCTCTTGGTTTCATTTTTGTTCTATCTCTTATTGTCCTTGGAAGCCACTATTAAGGAACATAATTAGAGGTATATTAACCATGTTATTCATGAGGGTTCAATCCTTATAATTATGGAAAATTTCAAAGCCTTCCCATCTTACCCTAAGGGAAAAATCCATGGTTCTCCCCCTTTCTACTCACCAAACGTTGGGTTTGCGGAGGATATGGAGAAAGATACAAGAGAGAGGGATGATGACCAGAGGATGGAGACTAGGAAAAAGTGGATGGTTTTTTATCGAAGCATAATAGGAAGTATGTGTTAGAGGAGACGAAAAAGAAGAATCCCCTTCTTAGAGATGTAACGGAAGATTACGAGGAAGAAGGTTGTTCATGATTATCCTACATATGTTAATGTTGAGTCAAATACTGATGAGTTTTGTGATAACCAAAACTTGGAAGGAGAGAATTTGATGGATGGAGGGGAAGGCTCCTTGGAGGCAACCTCTTCCCTTTTGTTGTCTAATTGCACTGATGATGAGAGATATTAATCATTCTCCCTTTCCTTGGGAGTGACCCTAAGAATCCCCCTGATATTTTTTGTATCCCTAGGGATGCCACAATGGACCATTTCAGTATTTCCAAATGTTTTTTTAAAAATAAATCAAGTGAATATCAGTTTTTGGTCCATTAAAGGAAAAGTGGTTGATTTAGAGCAAGGTGATAGTCAAGCTACCTCTACGACTCATGTTGATAATGTGATCTTTGATGAGGAAAAACCCAAAATGGCCAAAGATGTTGCTTTATTGAATACAAACTATGAAGGTAGGTTAGGGACTCTTGAAGCCAAGATGATGAGAATTGATGATTACCTCACTAATTTAGCTAACATGACCCATGGAACCATTTACACTAGTGTGTGATCTATTAAAACCCTTGTGAATCACTAGCAAAATGTGCAGGGTTTGAAGTTTGGTGGAAACATTGTTATTGATTTAGACCTAGCTGAGAAGTGTAGGAAGATTAAGGATAATAGTGTAGGTCCATCAGCTTGGACCAATGGACATCTCAAAAAGACAAAGGAGAAAGAAAAGTTTAGATTGCAAAATATGATGAACTTGGCTCAAAAGGTCGATCAGATGGATGTTAATGTTGGAATATGTGCAAAATATGTTGACATAATGATATTGTGTTGTCATTGATGTCAATATGTTGAAAGAGAACTGTTAATATGCTGAAGAGTGAACCGGTAACATGATAAAGAGAACAAGATTATTGAAGTTAAGAAACTGACAAAGTGAACTGGTATGATGTTGTGAACTGGAACTGGTATGTCGGAATGAGAACCAGTATATGGAATGTTTTGTATCAAGGGTTCATATGGTATGACTACCGGTTGGTAGTCTCAGCTTTAGGGTTTTCGGTTGAAGTGTTTCGAGCCTGTGTGTCTCAACCGATGGCATTGTGTGATGAGTTAGCATTGTAAAGGAGATCAGATCGTGTTGCCACATCAACCTCGTGCATGTCAAGGATCTTTAATGAAGGAGATTGATCCTATATACATCGGGAATGTGCAAAGTCTCTGCAAACGGTGGAGAATGCATGATGCGTTAGCACCTCCAAGAAGCAGCAAAGAACAAACGATGAAGAATGTCTTGGGATCTGTTCAAGACAGTTGTATTCAAATGCAAAGTGTTCAATGGTCAGGATTGAACTGACTAAATTTCTCAACCTAAGTGTTTAGGGTTTAGGGTTTATGCTACCAACCTATCTGTTTCCTATAAGGTCGATGTGGTGTTTCATGCTGAGGTTGTTGGCAAATGTTGTGTGTGTATCTATGTGCAGAGATACGTGATTCTTGCCAAACCAGTTAAGAGGATTGATACATGCATAGTGTGTGCAGAAGGAAGGAACAAAAGCAGATCTGCATTGGCATTGAGTGCTATTAGAAGATCATTGTGATACCTGTTGATCTGTAACCACTTCAACAATTGGCAAATCCCTTAATAGGGTAGCTTTAACCAGCCTGTTGTAAATTCTTTAATAGGGTGACTCAAAGCCTTTTAGTTCATAAAATCCTCTAACAAGGTAAACTCTAATAGGGTTTAACCCTTAACCGAGTATTTTAGCCATCACTTAATCAGGTGATCCCTAACAAGATTGGTTCCTAATAGAACCTGATGTAATAGTATTTAACAGGACTAGGCTCTTAGTAGAGAAGACTTCTAAAGAGTTCAAAATAGCTTGTGGGTATTCATCCCCACCATGGTTTTTCCCAATTGGGTTTCCACGTGAAAAATATGTGTGTCATATGTGATGTCTTTTTTTATGTGATGCTTTCTTGTTTTCTGTCAAGCGATGAATTATGTTGATCTAGCAAGTTATTATATTTCTGATGATAGATTATCTGTTTATGCATAAGGATGAAGTGGAAATGAGGGAGTAGGTTGTAGGGAAAGCTAAGAAGATTGACCGGTTCATGTCTTTCATAGTTGCACTGTGTTTAAACTGGTAGGAATTTGGTTTGGACTGATGTTAGGGATTGCCAGTAGTTTACAATCTATAATCAAACTAGTTTATGAAACATTTTTGTGCCTGTACGGATTCACCCCCCCCTCTCAGTACCGGTTTGGTACTCACTATTCATCATTGACTTATCAATTGGTATCAGAGCGTCCTCTAGGTCCTCTGTGTTGTAAGCTTAACCTGCTTGAGGGAAAGATCCTATTGTAATGATGAAGAGGAAAGGTCCAAAGTTCAACAGAGACAATTTTGAAATATGGAAAGATAGAATGAAGATATACATCAGAAGCATGGGTTCTCAGCACTGGAACTATGTTGAAAATGCCTATGCTATTCCCACCAGTACTCTCATTGATGATGAAAAGAGAGAGATCTGGGAGAATGGGCAAGTCATGGAAGCTCTAATCAGTAGCTTATCTAACATTGAGTTTATCGATGTCTAGGATAAAGAAAATCCCAAAGAAGTATGGGATACTCTTGAGAATATCTATGGCAATGATGAACATGTAAAACAAGCTAAGAAGAAATCCTTAGAGGGAAGTTTGAAGACATGTAGATGGTTGAAGGTGAGACCATTCAACAATATGGAATAAGAATCAAGACTATTGTTGGAGACATCAAGAGTGTAGGAGGGAAAATGGAAGATTCTACTATTATTAGTAAAGTCCTGAGGTCCTTATTACTGATCTATGAAATAAGGGTTGTTGCTATTTAGGAGTTGAGATCAATAGACAAGACTAAGGTACCCCTAGACTCCATCATTGCAAAATTAACACCCTATGTGCTCAATAGTTTTGATGGTAGTGTTCAGAAGACTGAATCAACTTTTAGAGCATCTGCTGCACCATCCAGAAAAGGAAAAGAAGCAAGCACCAGCGGTGAACCAAGATAGAGCAGAGAAATGGATGATGAGGAGATTCTGATGGAATTTGAAGCTCTTATTGCCAAGAGACTTCCTAAGGGAACTGAAAAATATAGAGGTAAGCTTCCTTTGAAATGATTCTCTTGTAACTGGATAAGACACATCGTTATAAACTGTCCTAATGGTGATAGCAAGGACAAATCAGAAAGGTTCAAGAAATTCAAAGGAGGAAACTGGAGAAATTGTTTTGTAGCAGTTGATGAAGGTGTCATAGATGAGGAATCAGAAGATGAAGAAAATGAAGGTATTGTGTTTGTTGCAGTCAAGGAGGCTGTGTTAGACAAGAAGGCTCTTGTCTCCCACTTTGATAATTCCAATGAGTGGATTATCGATAGTGGTTTCTCTCACCATATGACTAGTGACCGGAGTAAGTTTATATCTCTAGAAGAGTATGATGGTGGTGTGGTTTGTTTTGGTAATGATACACCATGTATGGTCAAAGGCAAAGGGTCCATCTCTCTAAATGGAAAGAGAAGTGCTGACAATGTGTATTGGGTGGAAGGTCTCAGACACAATCTATTGAGTGTTGCCCAGCTAAATAACAGTGGACTCACTCTGGAATTCAAAAATGGAGTCTACAAAATCAAAGGAAAGAAAGGTGAACTCATGACCATCGGTATGCAGACCAAAGGTAACTTATTTCAGCTGAATGTAAATATAAGTACATGTCTTATGGCTAAGTATGATGATAGCTGGATATGGCATAGGAGACTCTGACATGTAAACTTTGATAATATAGTAAAGGCCAGTAAGATCAAGGTAGTTAGAGGACTGCCGATGCTAAGCAAACTGGAAAATCCTTTGTGCAGAGAATGTCAACTGGGGAAAATGTCTTCCTCAACCTTCAAAGGTAAATATTTCACTGTTGACAACTTACTTGATCTTGTGCATACTAATTTTATGATTCTTATAGATGATTGCTCAAGAATTATGTGGGTCACATTCTTGAAGGACAAGTTTGAAGCCTTTGGAAAGTTCAAAGCTTTCAGAGCATTAGTAGAAAAGGAAAGTGGTAGAAGAATCAAATGCCTTAGAACCAATCAAGGAGGGGAATTCACTTTTGGTGAATTCAACAAATATTGTGAATAAAATGGCATCAAGAGGTAGCTGTCTACCCCCTGGACTCCACAACAGAATGGCCTAGCAGAGAGAAACAACTAGACTATGGTTGAAGTAGCTAGAACTATGTTGATCCAAGGAAAGGTCGCTCACACCTTTTGGAGAGAAGCGGTGAGCACTACAGTCTACACAATGACCTAGGTACTCATCAAGAAAGGAAAGGATAAGACTCCTTATGAGTACTGGACTGGTAAGACACCTGTGGTAAGCTACTTTAGAGTATTTGGTAGCAAATTTTATATCAAGAGGAGTGAACATTAGAGCAAGCTCGATGCAAAATGTGATGAAGGAATATTCCTAGGATATTCCACAAAAAGTAAAGCTCTCAAATGTTTCAATAATAGGACTCAGAGAATCGTTGAAAGCATCAATCTTAGGGTTGATGAAAACTCTGAGAAATTGGAGGGAATCAGTAGTAAGCAAGGAGGAGATGAATCGGTAATAACTTTTTGGGAACCGGTTGCAAATCAACCTAGTACCAGTAATTGTGCTCCTACACCGGTAGATGCTGATGCTGATGAAGATGAGGATGATAAAGAAAAGCAAGAAGAAGCTGTTAAGAACATACCTAGGTATGTGAAAATTAACCATGATCCAAAGTAGATCATAGGAGACAAAGATGCAGGAATTCTTACAAGAAGAAAGGTCAGAGAAAGCTCATGTATGATCTCTGAATTTGAGCCTAAATCAGTCAAAGAGGCACATAAAGATGAAGAATGGATCAAGGCAATGGAGGAGGAACTTGACCAAATAGAAAAGAATGGTACATGGTCTTTGGTACCCAGATCAGAGCATAAAAATGTCATTGGAACCAAAAGGGTTTTAAAAAATAAGCTAAATAAGGATGGCACAGTGGTAAGGAACAAAGCCAGACTAGTATGTAAAAGATATGCCCAATAAGCAGAATAAGACTATGGAGAAAGCTTTTCTCTAGTAGCCATATTGGAAGGAGTTCGTATGCTTCTTGCATATGCAACTTTTAAAGCATTCAAGGTATACCAAATGGATGTAAAATCTACATTTTTAAATGGAATGCTTGAAGAGGAGGTGTTTATAAAGCAACCAGATGGGTTTTCCCTATCAGAAGATAGTGACATGGTGTGTAGGCTACATAAAGCCTTATATGGATTGAAGTTGGAACCAAGGGAATTGTATGAATGCTTGCATTCCCATCTTGTGAAGATTGGATTTGAAATAAAAAGTGAAGATAGCAATATCTACTTGAAATCAGAAGGAGATCAGATTCTGATCTACGAACTATTTGTTGGTGACATAATCTTTGGTGGAGATGACAAGATGAGTCATGACTTTGCAGATGAGATGAAAAAGGAGTTTGAAATGTCACTCATAGGGGAAATTAAGTTCTTCATTGGACTGCAGATTCAGCAAATGAAAACTGGAATCTTTATTACTCAGTCCAAGTATGTCAAAGAGGTGTTGAAGACCTTTGGCATGGAGGACAGTAAACTGGTTGGTACACCAATGGTGACTAGTTTTAAACTATCAAAAGAGGATGACTTAGAATTGGTAAATGAGAAGGAATACCAACCAATTATTGGTAAGTTGCGTTATGTAGTGCATAGCAGACCGAACATTGCACATCCAATGGGTATTACCGCTCGGTTTCAGCAAAGCCCAAGAGAATCCCACTAGGTAGCAGTCAAATGGATTCTTAGATATCTGAAGGGAACCATTGACTATGGGTTATGTTATCCATACAATAATGATTTCAACCTGAAAGTGTTCACAGATGTTGATTGGGCTGGTAATGTAGATGACCGGAAGAGCACAATCGGTGGTGCATTCTTTCTTGGTGGTAGACTGGTCTCATGGATGAGTAAAAACTAGAGTTGTATCTCTTAGTCTACAGCAGAAGCAAAGTATGTTGCAGGTTTTATGAACTTTACCCAGACTATTTGGATGAAGCATGTATTGAATGGCTTCAAAGTTCCTATATCTGAACTGTTCAGTATATTCTATGACAATACAAGTGCAATTAACATATCCAAGAATCTGGTTTTACATGCTAGAACCAAGCACTTTGAACTTAAGTATAATTTCTTGAGGGAAAAGGTTCAGAACAAAGAGGTGGTAGTGGAACATGTTTCCAGTAAGGAGCAGTTAGTAGACATATTCACCAAGCCTCTACCAAAGGCTACTTTTACTAATCTGAGAGGTAAGTTAGGGGTGTTGCCCCTTCAAGAGGTAATATAAAGGTTTGTGCTCCACATTAGTCAGATCTTACTTTGCTATATCTTTTCAGGATTGATGTGTTGAAGGATGCTACTCCTCAAGGGGAGCAACATAGTGGAACAAGGAAGCTTTTGCCTCTACTTTGGCATTGTTGTCAAAGAGGGAGAAGATGTGAAGTGGAAAAGATATCTGCAGTATTAAGGAGAAGATGTGATGAAAAAAGATAGATATATTTGTATATTGCCATCAATCCCAAAGGGGGAGATTGTTGGCATATGTGCAAAATATGTTGACATGATGATATTGTGTTGTCATTGATGTCAATACACTGAAAGAGAACCGGTAATATGCTGAAGAGTGAACCAGTAACATGATAAAGAGAATAGGATTATTGAAGTTAAGGAACTAAGAAAGTGAACTGGTATGATGTTGTGAACCAGAATTGGCATGTCGGAATGAGAACCGGTATATGGAATGTTTTGTATCAAGGGTTCATATGGCATGACTACTGGTTGGTAGTCTCAGCTTCAGGGTTTTCGGTTGAAGTGTTTCGAGCCTGTGTGTCTCAACCGATGGCATTGTGTGATGAGTTAGCATTATAACAGATATCAGATCGTGTTGCCACATCAGCCTCATGCACGTGAAGGATCTTGCATGAAGGATATTGATCCTATCTATCTCAGGAATGTGCAGAGTCTATGCAAATGGTGGATAACCCGTGATGGGTTATCACCTCCAAGAAGAGGCGAAGAAAGAATGATGGAGAATGTCTTGAGATCTGTTCAAGACCATTGTATTCAAATGCAAAGTGTTCAATGGTCAGGATTGTACTGACTAAATTTCTCAACCTAAGTGTTTAGGGTTTAGGGTTTATGCTACCGACCTATCTGTTTCCTATAAGGTTGATGTAGTGTTTCATGCTCAGGTTGTTGGCAAATGTTGTGTGTGTATCTATGTGCAGAGATACGTGATTCTTGCCAAACCAGTTGAGAGGATTGATACCTGAATAGTGTGTGTGCAGAAGGAAGGAACTAAAGTGGATCTGCATTGGCATTGAGTGCTATTACCAGATCATTGTGATACCTATTAATCTCTTACCACTTCAACAGTTGGAAAATCCCTTAACAGGGTAGCTTTAACCAGCTTGTTGTAAATCCTTTAATAGGGTCACTCAAAGCCATTGAGTTCATAAAATCCTCTAACAAGGTAACCTCTAATAGGGTTTAACCCTTAACTGGGTATTCTAGCCATCCCTTAACCGGGTGATCCCTAACAGTATCGGTTCCTAACAGAACCTGATGTAATAGTCTTTAATAAGACTAGGCTCCTAATAGAGGAGACTTCTAAAGAGTTCAAAATAGCTTGTGGGTATTCATCCCCACCATGGTTTTTCCTAGTTGGGTTTCCACGTGAAAAATATGTGTGTCATATGTTATGTCTTTTTCATGTGATTCTTTGTTGTTTTCTGTCAAGCGGTGAATTATGTCGATCTAGCAAGTTATTATATTTTTGATGACAGATTATCTGTTTATGCATAAGGATAAAGTGGAAATGAGGGAGTAGGTTGTATGGAAAGCTAAGAAGATTGATCGGTTCATGTCTTTCATAGTTGAATTGTGTTTAAACCGGTAGTAATCTAGTTTGGACCGGTGTTAGGGATTGCTAGTAGTTTACAGTCTACAATCAAACTGGTTCAGGAAAAGTTTTTGTTCTTGTACTGATTCACCCCCCCTCTTAGTACTGGTTTAGTACTCACTATTCATCATTGAGTTATCAGTTAACGTTGATGAAGCTCTGAAGAATCTGCATTAGGCTTTTTGTTTATTTTGTTGCCCTGTTGTTTTTGGGGTCTATCTTCAGAGTATTTTTCTTGGGGTTCAGCTATTAGGTTGTAGTGTGTTTTTTTTTTGCAACTCTTTTTACTTAGGATTTCAAGGTCCCCTCAAAACTTGTTTTTTCTTAAAAAAAAAACATAGAAAAAATAAATAATTTATAGTATTGAGTTGTAGTTATATTTTTACTATTTTTAAATTAATACATAAAATAAATTTGTTAGAATATAACTTCTACCCACAAAAGAGTATTAAAATATATAGTCATAATTGATTCTAGTAGTTATCTTTTGTTTAGTTGATATTAAATAACATTATTCCGCTGGATAATGAACTATTATAATTAAGAAAATAAAGGTTTTTTGAATGTCTTAAATATTGATTAGATAAGATAACAAATTGTTCTGATTAATAATAGCAGGTTAGGCCTCTACAAGTACGTATTCGCTAAAAAGTGCCACCTAGGGTGCATGAGAAGTGCACATGTAGCTAAGACAAAACCCAAAAAATAGAAAATAATAGAAAACCACTAAGCACAAAAAGACCAAAGATAGAACTAGCAACACAACCTACCTAAAATTACACCAAAACCAAACAGCCACCCTAGAGATGAAGGGATGGCCTACTAGTCGAAGGCATTGCATTCTTTCCAATCCTTACATAAACTAAGGACTTTATCATAGAGATATTTTTTTGTTGGAATCATTAGAAGAGATTGGAGTACCCAAATCTAGAGTAGCTTTGACCATACATATAGGGGGCTCCATAGAAACAAAATGGGAAAGAATGGGTCTCTTAGGTTTGGATTTGTGTGGTCAATTTCCTCTTAAATTACTTTCAGAGAAGTCAAATTTTTTAGGACCATATCCTAGCTCTGATTATACGTCTCCTCAATTTTTTCTTTAAGGATCTCCCAATTTTACTTTAAGTCCAAAACCATCCTATCACCATTCTTTTACAACACCGTTTATGATAGGTGCTTTATCTTCCCTTCGACCTTCTCCCAATTTTCCTTCTTCTTGTCCATATTTCTCACCTCTTTCCAAACACATTCATCCTTTAACTCCAGAATCCATTTATCCCCTCGTGCCCCTACCTCTACTACTTCCTTGAGTTTGTTGATATTTTTGGTAGCTATATCAAACTATGGAGGAAGACATTTGATAACCAATTCCTATCATTCCACATTCTTCTCCAGCTTTAAGAAAGTAGACTCCAAATTAAGGGGGCTCTTTTCAGGGTTGTAAATGTCCTGATTAGGGAGACGAGGGGTAGTATCCTAGGAAGCCATCGGAGACCATTCCAATTTTGAATTGTAAGAAGACTCTAAATCCTAAACCTCCTCCTCTTCACCTAAATCTAGTACCTCCTCAAATTATTTTCATTACGAGTAAAATTTAATATTTCAAGTTAGTTTTGTCAATGTTTATTAGTCAAAATGAAGTTAAAAATAATAAGGACTTGAAATCTAAGAAATGAGTTGGGGTTTACCTTTTGTTTGTATGTGAAATTAATCTATACATTACAATTGATTATGCATGCATTATAAGAATGTATACACATATATAAATGTTTATATGACTATACATGTATCTATACATACATGTGATATGCCTTCTTTAACAAATATTAGATTATCATTTTGATGAAATACCTAGATTATCTTTGATATATGTTTGTATGCTTGCTAAGATATGAATTTAGTACCATTGTAACACAAATAGAATGAATCTAAACTATTCACATAAGAAGATCAACATGCACACTAAGAATGCAGATTTCTTTCTGTATGAATGATAGTGTATTTTTGACCTTGTATAATATCTTATTGAGTAAATTAAAGCATTAGTAACATGACATTCATTATTTGCATGAAGTAAATTATGTGTTGTCATTTGTGTGTTTGATTGTTTGTCTTTATTTAAAAGAGTAGTTTCTTCTTTCTATGAAGCATTTTTGAGGCGTGAATTTCCAAGAAAGGGTATCATATATGGATAAACAAAGGACAATCATCCTTTTCAGAAAATATATGATTTTAAAGTGCTTTGGCCAAACGCTTGTTAATTAAAATAGATGAATCAACCAACAATTTTTTTCAATGTGTTTCTCTATGATATCCTAATAATAGGATGTTCCATTTCCTTATTACAAATGCATATAAATGTATCAAGTTGTATGATGGTTTCTATCCTTTCTTTGTTTCTGTATAGCTAGGGTCTACATGCAAGCTCATTGGTTATTCATGTCATGAAGAAATTAGAGGAAGCTCATAGATTTATAAATGAAAAAATCACTTGGTCCGTGTTCCTGTCCTTTAGCTTCTAAATGACCTTGTGGGTTGATAGTGACCAAGGATGATTGATATGAGCATATTTATCATTTTTTTCTTGTACTCTATAGATGTATTACTAATATTGTGTGTTTTGAGAGCCAATTTATATCTCACACATATGTTCTATTACCTCAAATGAGCACTTGAATCTTGAGACTGTATTTATTAAATATTGTACTTATTAGAAATAAATTATTATTTATCCTTATTTATCTAGAAAACATGTATTTTTTTATTATGTAAAATAATTAAGTTTGGAGGCTTAAACATATCCCCTCAATGCCTAACCCCCTCCCATAGTATAGATGCCAAGAAGAGAGAATTTCAATTCATCATATCTATTCTATCATTAGTTATTTATTTTTTTCATCTAGTAAACTTTTAAACAATTCCTGTTAAACCTCAACAAATCCTTACCAAGCTCATACATATGAAACCAATGCAATCAAGAAATCTGAGGGATACAAATTGAAGTTCCTTACCTTGAGGATTTATGGTTATTTAGTCTTCTACCTTCGAATCAGTCCTATTTCAAAAAAAATGAAAGGTATCTTGACCTAAGATTAGTTATAAATCATAATTGGAATAACATATACCCACAATACATCAAAATTTAGAATTATGTGTGTTCATATATAAATAGGTATTCATTAAATTTATTATAGGTTCTTATATCTTACAAACTCATTATGTTCTCCCTATTACATTGTACTATTAGTGAATATATCTGACTATCTAATTATAGCTACAATATGCAATCTCGCCTTTTGATAACATCCGTAGAATAGATCCTATATTTTAAGGCTCAAATTATGGAGTGTTATTTATAGTAAAATATTAGGTATCTCCATATTTATCTCTATACCCTTTTATCGACCAACAAAAGATAATACATAAATTTAGAGATATATATATAACTAGTGAAAGATAGATGAAAAACAAAAAATGGAGAGAGTAGGTAAAGAGGAAGAGATAAGAAGAGAAACAAGTGGAGATAGATAGAACTAGAGGAAGAAAATGGAAATATATATGTAGAGAGGAATATAGAATGAGATGGGAAGAGAGGAATATATAGATAAATAAATGTAGAGGGAGAGGTATATAGAGCTGGAAGATAGTGATAGAAAGGGGGAAAGATATCTAGAGATATATATAACTCAGGAATGATAGAGGGACAAGATAATGGAAGAGTAATGGGTAGAAAAAGGGTGTGGGAGAGGGAGAGAAAAAGTAGAAAGATATAGAATGGGGGAGTGAAAGGGATAGATGTATAAAGAAAAACAAAGCTTGATATGGATAGAGGGAAATTTTAATGGGAGAAGATTTGAAGAGATTGAGAGAGGTATATAAAAAGAGATAGAGTGATAAGAATAAAAAGATATATATAGGGAAATATAAATGAGGGAGATAAAGTGAGTGAAAGATTTAATGAGGGTAAGATATCTTGAGATATATAAATAATTCAAGCTATAAGGGGAAGAAAAAGGGAGATGTTGGCAAGAATGTATAATAGTTCAAATATAGTAAAAAAAATCTTACCACATCTTGTCACGAGGAGATCTCAAAACACAAGATTCTAAAGATACCATCTAGGATAGGGATAGGATAAATGGTTGAAATCCCATTCCTTAGATATATGTACACCAAATTATTTAGATGACAAAATATGAGATATATAGAGGATATATGACGTAACTAGGATAGGATATATATATGATGGGATACATGAATATGTAAGCATATAGAGGAAGATAGATAATGTAAAAGCGGATATAAGGATATATGAATATACTCAATTGATATTAACAATACAAAGACTTAAAAATTGTATAGTTAATATGCTATGTGATATTATTTATGTTTAGTTAACTAGTTAGTCTTTTATCTATATCTAATGCTTGGTTAGTTTGTATGACTGAGTCTTAGGTATAAAATACAACACTCAAAAATTACTTGGGGAGCAAAGATTTGATCTTTGTTCCCTAGATTTATTGCTCACATTGGGACCTTGGATATGCCTTATAAAGGATAGTAGGAAAAAATTCAAATTTTAAATTTTTAAATTAGATATAAAAGAGAAAGAAGGATGAAAATGATATGCTATTCTACAACACTATCATGTCTTGGAAAATATACTATGAGAGGGGGTTACGTACCAATGGGATGGAGAATGGAAAAGAGGGACAAATTATTAAAGGAGTCCTTGCAGAATTGTGACTAGTAAGAAAAGTTGACAAATAATCATCATGGAAAATAATTAAAGAGTAATGTTCTGCGAAAGCAAACACACCCATTGAAAAAGAAGAAAAAAAAACCAGAAATTAAGGAGGAAATTAAATTAGCAAGAAAAGTGAACATGGTTGGACCAAATAGTGAAGAGAGAAGACAAAGGAAAAATTATTGGCAAAGAAGAAAGACATTGTAGAAGAATGTAAAATGTAGAGAAGATGAGGATTGAGTGCACTAAAGAGGGTGCCACTAAGCATGCCAAGGTGGGTGATTCAAAGAGAAGACGAAAGAAAGCATAGAAGAAGAATGGACAACCCTAGACAGATTGCCAAAATATATTTCCATGATTGCAATGCACATAATTCAAAATTATATTTTGAGTAAGGATTAATAACTGACTTTGACATCATACTTTTATCCTAAGAAATCATATTTTTTTTAATTTTTTACTTAAATCATCCATTCTATAATTATTAAATTGTTATCATTTATTTTATAATTTTTAATAAGTACTACAATTTATTATAAACCCAACCTATAATATTTTCTAGTTAATGAAATAGATTTAAATAATTAACCCATACCAACCTCTTAGATATATAATACTCTATGCAAACCTATTCCAATGGTGGGTATATATGCATACGGGTTGTGCAGTTATATGTTAGAGTCAAGGATCACTAAGAGGGGGGGTGAATTAGTGATCTACTGGATTTTAAATCCAATAACTTATTCTTTATCCACCGGTTAGCAATGCAAAGCAAAAAGGAACATAAACATGCAACAAATAATACACATATCCACAAAACTGAATTTTTTACGTGGAAAAATGGAAAGGGAAAAATCATGGTGGGGATGGAACCCACAATATTCATATACTATGGATAAGAGTACATAAATATTACATAGATGGAGAATGCACTTGCATTCAGTCTCACTGCTCAGTTACAATTTCCTTGAAGGCTACAACCTTCAGGGAAGTCTCACTCACTTATAATTTGATTACAATGATGAAATAAAATGAAATGAACTCTCAATTAGCATCTGACTATACAAGAATGAATTCTAGTTAAGCACTGAATCTCTGATTGCCTTTTTGCTCTGTTGAATACTCTGTTTCTATCTCAGTCAACTACTAGATTGAATTTGTACATGGAACTGCACTCAATCGCACCAAGACGGAACACCACACCACTAATATATCAAAAATCAATCACCGAACTGATCTTATATATCTATTCTTAACAGAAAAGCAATCTCCTTCAAGTCAGCTTCAAGAAGTGTAACATGTAGCTCCAAGTCGACTTCAATCTTAAACAAAATATAGCACTAGACAAAAAAATTATAGTCAAACGCTTACTAAGGGTCTTCCCAATTATCATGATCATAAAAACAATCACCAAAAAACATCGCAATCATCAAAAATCATTTCGGATCAAAATATTACCGAAATACCCTTTTATACTGGTTAACTCCTTCTAGATAAGATGAATCACAACTACCAAATCAAATCATCAAGAAGATTTTACATCAATGACAACCCTAAACAAATAAGAAACTACCAAAAGTCACCTGAAATAAGGTCGAATGAGTGTCAATTGCCAACAATCTCCCCCTTTGGCATTGATGGCAACACCTATGAAAAATGGCTAAGTGTTGAAACTTGTACACCAGATGAAAGAATAAAATAATTCTAAGGCTCCCCCTTAGATCAATAATCCAAAAATCTACATCACTGAACTGTACAATCTATACATATTTTACCTCATCTCTCCCCCTTTGACAACAATGCCAAAGATGGGGTGCTGCCCAAAATTGATATAGATATGACATATATTATACAAATACTTGAAGACGTTAGCATAAGTAGTCTTCAAAAACCCAGGTGAGTATCCCACCCACTCTTCAGGTTATCCAAATCTTTGATAAAAGCATTAAATATAGTAGCATGAATGTCTAATTCTCTCAAATCAGATGGTATAGGTTGAGCCATTTCCTTCATACAATCTGCCTTATTAGTTAGCATAGTATCTAACTGGATGGCAATCAGGTTTCATAGTTCACCCACTTTCTTCAAAACTTTCTCCTTATGAGCTTGAAGGATTGAGATTTGATCATTTAAAGCTATAATTTGTCCTTCAATACTCCTGGTTAATGTTACATTAGGGTCAAAATATTGACAAATACTAGCAAGCTTGCCTTGGAAGACCCCTATCTGATTATCAATATCAATAGTGAACTTAGGAAAAACAAGACAATCTTTATACAATCTACCGACTTCTAATAATGTGTCATAAATAGTTAGTAATCTCTTATTGAATGTTGCCTTGTCATCTTCAACCATTTTTAGGAAAGTTTGTTTTCTAACTTCCTTAAACTTGTCCAAAATTGTTTGAGTAGAAGTCTTCTCCAAAGAATCAAAATAGGTATTTACACTATTAATCAATTGTAATAATTTAGTGGAGGGGCTGTTAATTGAATCTAACTATACATTGGAAGCCACCTTCTATAAAACATCTATAGACATCAAAATTATTTTTTTGTCTTCATTCTCTGATTTCACCAAATCTTGATTGGCTTGGGCCTAAAGAGAAGCAGCAAATATCATCCTTTATTCTCGAGACATCTGATTGAAGGGCTTATCAAAACTGATATTGAACTACAAAAAACTTCCTTGGCTTTGAATTTTGGCCATGTAAAATTGCCACAGGTATCGGAGTCTCCATTGCCTTACCCTTTACTCTATCTGGTTCTTCCTGTTTCTCCTCTCCCCTCTTCTTAGTCTCAACCAGTTCAGATTTGACTTCTTTAGGCACCTCCTATGTACTAGTGTCACCACCTGGTGCACCATCATCTACCTCTATTGATTTATCATTTTCTTTAGCAGGATCAACTTTGACAGTATCCAAAACTTTTTGCTCCACAACATCTTGAGTATCCTCCTCCTTATTTACATCATCTGCTGGAGGATTCTTGCTCTTCTTCTGATCAGGTTTAGAATTTCCATATCCAAATCGAGAGGATTCACCTTTCTCTAATCCTAGACCTCACATATCCTTTCCATGTGTCTGACTTTCGAGCATCTCATCAAGCATTGCTGAACTGGATTTGAATTTGTCTTTGTATTCATTGGTAGTATCAAGTTCATCTCTCAAGGTAGCAATCTATCTTTCAAGTTCTTTACCATTATTCTTGGATTGTGTTAACTAAAGACTCAAGTGATCATTCTCATTGGTAAGCCTAAAGCATTCATCAACTCTTTCCTTCAATGATTGTTCCAGATTCTCTTCATTCTTTTTCTGGTCCTCAATTTCCTTAGTCAGTCTCATCACAATGGATTGAATCTCATTCTTCAAAGCAACTTTCTCTCTCTCAATCTTGTTAACCTCATCAACTTTGTCCTGGTATTCCATGATCTCATCTTCTTTCTCCTTCAACTTGTCCATTAATTCCTTTTGCTTTTCTCTACAGAGACTTGCTTGATCCAGGTTATTCTTCAAGGTACACACCTCACTTCTAGATACATCAAGATCCTCAAGTGCCACATTGCATTGTCTCTAAAAAGTAGAATCCATTGAATAAATCTCCCAGATCTTCCTCAATCAGTTAAGCTTCCTTAGAGGAATTAGGCTCTCATACAAATTGTTAGAGTCAGGGATCACTGAGAGGGGGGGTGAATCAGTGATCTGCCAGATTTTAAATTTGTAAACTTATTCTTTATCCACCGGTTAGCAATGCATAACAGAAAGGAACATAAAAATGCAACAAAGAATACACAAATTCACAACACCAAAATTTTTACATGGAAACCTAGAATAGGAAAAACCACAATGGAGATGGAACCCACAATATTTATATACTATAGCTAGGAGTATGTATAAATATTAGATACATAGGGAATGCACTTGCATTCAGGCTCACTGCCTAGAGCTTAATGCTTAGTTACAATTTCCTAGAAGGCTACAAACTTCAAGGAAATCTCATTGACTTACAAATTGATTACAATGATAAAATGTAGTGTCATTAACTCTCACTTAGCATCTGACTATGCAAGAATGAGTTCTGGTTAAGGAATAAAATTCTGAGTATCTTTTGCTTTGCTGAATACTCTGTTTCTATCTCAATCATCTACAAGATGGAATGCACAAGTGAAACTGCACTCAATCGCACCAAGATGGAATACCAAACCAATAATATATCAAAAATCAATCAAATCAATTTTATACATCTGATCTTAACATAAAAGCAATCTCCTTCATGTTGACTTTAAGAAGTGTAACATGTAGCTCCAAGTTGGCTTCAATCTCGAACAAAGAATAGCACTAGACAAAAGGATTATAATCACAAGCTTCCTAAGGGTCTTCCCAATTACCAAGATCATAAAAACAATCACCAAAACCAACACAATAATCAAAAATCATTTTGGTTCAAAACATTACCGAAATACCCCGTTTATACCGGTTAACTGCCTACTGGTTAACTCATTTTGGATAAGTTGAATCATGACTACTAGATCAAATAATCAATAAGATTTTCCATGAATGACAACCCTAAATAGATAAGCAACTACCAGAAGTCACCTAAAATCACCGGATGAGTTTCAATTGCCAACATTATAGACGTTAAGTAATGAGAGTAGATTGAAGAGGAAGCATATTAAAGAGGGATGCTTGACAACTATGATTTTTGGGAGCAGTGTTGTCTTTCATTTAGAGCTCTCAAATTATCCTATATTTATTGAAAGCTAGGCAATAAATTCCATTTTCAAGAAACAAATAGCAGTTTGGAGAAAGACAGAACCTCTTATTTTTACCCATGGAAAAATACATGAACATGCCTAGGCCTCACTAGAAATAGTAGTGTTCAAGGATTTTGTAGATTGTAGAACTGAAAATCTTTTGTGGGTTAATGGGTCCTTGTTTTGTTGGAGAAGTTGAAAGGCTCTTAATGAACCCACCAAGAATCAAGTCTTTTTGAGTGCAAGACTCCAACATCAAAAAGGGATGAGCTAAAACATTCAAGAAGATGAGGCCAACAAAAGAACATGGACATCTTATCAATAATGATAGTTCTAACTCCACCTTTTCCTAGGGGCACAAATATGGCAGGACAAGCTAATTTCCATCGGTAGGGTTTCATCTTGTTGCAATAGCCTCCAAAGGACACAAAGAACACTGAAAGAAATTGAGTGGCGCATGGACAAATATATACACTAGTCCCCACCTCAATGAATAGAGAACTAAAAGGAAGTAGCAAATTGTACAAGGTGAAAACTTTTTGTGCAATAAAATAGGTGAAGTAGTATTACTTTGAAGAAGATGAGGCATATTATTAATAATAATGACTGATCAAACTCCACACTCTCTCAGAAGCACAAATCTCTCAAGAGAAGTAAATCCCCAACAGTGGGCTTTGATCCTCTCATAGTTTCATCTACTACACACAAAATTGTTAGATTGGGTAGCTTGGACAGTCATTTCCATACCTATATTTAAAAATAATTTGATTTCCCTTGGGACTTCTAGAAAGTTATTAATTAAAATTTTCTAAAAAATTGTTAATTAGAAATTTTTAGAAAGTCATTAATTATAGACTTTTGGAAAGTTATTAATTAGAGTCTAGAATAATCTTAGTTGTCTATTAAGATTAATCATGGGCATTGGTTGCACAATGAGAAGGTTATATAAAAGGGGATCAAATGGTATTTGGAAAACATAATTTTGTAAATATATTTCAAGTGATAGCAAACATATTTGCAGTGATAGAAAAGGTGTGGTGAGAGAGTATGATACAACAATAAAGGAATTGCAGTAGTAGAAATTGAGGGAAGAATTTTCAAAGATAAAATATTGTCGAAGCTCTGCCACTAAGAGGGAAGCAATATATGTATCTCTTGATTTGGCGAAGTTTAATATAACTTCTTTCCTACCGAATTGGTTTTGCCTTCAGAGTTTTTCCAGGGACAATTTGTCCAAAAATATCATGTTTAATATTTTACAAATTTTTTGTTCCTGCATTTTTTTAATTTTAAAATCGCAATTGTGTTATTTTTGATATTAGCTGTGAATTAATTTTTCAGCAGTCAAATAATCTATATAGATAGGAGATTGATAATAAGTAATAGCAATAGATTTTTCACATGGTATTAGAGATAATCTGAGGGTAGAAAAAGCTTAGCGCAGGCATAGGAAGATAAAATTGAGGGTTTATAAAACCTAGTTCAGCCTCTTCCAAATTGTTTTGGATTTTACTCTTTTTGAGATGGCCTCAATAGGTTTAAGAGATCATGACTGATTGGATGGAGCATCAAATTTTGGTGTCTGGAAGGATAGAATATCTTTATTGCTCGAAGAGAATGGTATCAAGGAATATGTAACTAGTCTTATACCTCTACCTTCAGATGCAACATGACTCTCAACATACAAGAAGGATGATGCCAAGGTGAGGAGGCTAATCCTTGACTGTGTTAAGGATCCTATAGTTCTGCATATCACAGAGTTAGATACAATGAATAAGATGTGGGATTCCATTCTTAATCTGTACCAAAATGCTACCACTAATCGGAAGTTGATTCTCAGAGAGAAGTTGAGAAATAACCAGATTAATAAGGGAGAAGACTTTACAAGTTACCTCACCAGACTTAGACTTGTCAAGGATGAGTTGGCAGTTATTATAGATAAACCAAATGATGATGAGCTAGTATGCATAACCCTAAATGGGTTTACTAAGCAGCAAGATGTCTTTGTTCATGTTATTTATGGGATAGACACTATACAGAGTTAGGATTGACTATGAAGTGATTTCACTCAGGAGGAGATTAAACTAAGTCTTATTAGTGGACCCAATAGTAAAACTTAAAAAAGTCAGGTGGAACAGGAAAGCATGGCCCTAGTAGGAAAAGGAAAAGAAAAGAAGGGGTATAGCAAAGGATCAAATCCAAAAGATGAGAAGAAATAAAAAGACTTGTCTAAGATCAAATACTACAATTGTCACGAGTTTGGCCACTATGTCAGTGATTTCCCTCATAAGAAGAAAAGAAAAACGAAAGGCAAGAAGAAGATAATTGCTTCAACAAGTGTACATGAGATTTCTAGTAGAATGGAGTATGTGTTTTCTCTCATAGATTGTCTGACTAGTTCAACCTCACAAGGTGTTTGGTAAATAGACAATGGGGCATCATTTTATATGATAGGAGTTATAGAGTATTTCTCTAGTTATAAGGAGGAGGACATCAAAATTCAAATTTCTATAGGGAACAACTCCAAACTTAATCCAGTTCGGAAAGGGATTGTCTTATTTCAAAGGGAGAATTGCAACTCAATTCCCATTCATAATGTGTTGCATGTGCCAGACTTGGGTATAAATCCGATATCCATATCCTTCCTTCAGGATAAAGGGTGTAATGTACTCTTTAGAGGGGCGTATGTATTAATAAAGCATAAGGATTGGAAATCACCCATACCTATTGGAGTTAGGAGCGGCCAACTGTATAGGTTGTAGTTTGACACTCCTAAGGCACTTATGAGCAGCAGTAATCCTAGAGATCAAGGAGAGCGATGGCATAGAAAGATGGGCCATATACATCATGGAGCAGTTAAATTGCTTCATGAAATAGTGATAGGTGTTCTAGAAATGAGCACAAGGCATGATGATGTATGTAAGGGATGTGTGTTGGGGAAATTTGCAAAAGAAACTTTTGCAAGGAGTGACTCCAGATCCAATGGTTTTCTTGATCTAGTACATTCAAACATATGTGGATCGATGTCAATGAAATCTCTCACAAGATACGAGTATGTTGTAACTCTTATTGATGATTTCTCTAGAAAGACCTAGATATACTTCTTGAAGACAAAGGATGAGGTCTTTAGTCACTTCCAAGAGTTCAAATCTCTTATGGATAATTCAACAAGTGGGAAGGTAAAGGTTATTTGGTTAGACAATAGAGGCGAGTATAAAGGGAAAGAGTTCCAAAAGTTCTATACTAGGGAAGGAATCAAGAGAGAGTGGATCATTTCATACAACTTGTAGTAGAATTAGGTTGTTGAGAGGAATAATCATTCTATATCAGAGGCAACAAGGGCTATACTATATGACCAAGATATTGCATGTTACCTATGGGTTAAGGCTTCCAACTTTCCAGTGTACATACAAAATAGGGTTCCACATAAGGTACTAGGGAAGATTACACTAGAGGAAGCATTCACTAGGAAGAAGCTGGATTTCAATCACTTCAAGATATTTGGGAGTTTGGCGTATTTTCACATTAGAGGGGATACATGTTCCAGGTTAGATAAGATTGCAGAGAGGGGGTACTTTGTGGGGTAAAACGAGACCTCAAAGGTATATCGAATATTTATTCTATAACCCAGAGGAATATAGCTAGGCGTGATGTCAAATTCATGGAGGCAAGGCTTTTAGGAGGTCCACAAATTTTCTAGTAGATGATCAATGTGAGAATCCAGTAGAAGCTCCAAGGATCATTCAACCAAACCGAGGGAAGCAAAGCACAAGTATAGTTACTAACACAAACACAGGCTCAAGTGTTGAGAGTTCACAGAATATGGAGCAATAGATGCAGAAAATCCAAGAGATGCATTAGGAAGATATGGGGGTTGATATTTCATCCTCTACAGTTGGCAACAAGAACCATGTGGTTCAACAAACACATAGGGATGCTCAGGAGTTTGTGGGTGCTCCTAGGATGAGCAATAGACAACGAAGACAACTTGCTATATTTAATGACCATATGGATTTAATCAGTCAGTTGGTAGATGATGAGCCTTCTAGTAATCAGGAGGCTACACAACAATAGGTGTGGCAAGATGTGACAGTTGAGGAGTATACTTCAATAATGCAAAACTATGTGTGGGAGGTTGTGCCTAGATCAACAGATAGGCTGGTGATTGGATCACATTGGATCTATAAGATCAAGCATGGTATAGATGGTAGAATCAAGAAATACAAGGCAAGGTTTATGGCTAATGGGTTCTTTCAGAAGGAAGGAATCGACTATGAGGAGACATCCACTCCAGTGGCCAGGTATTCTTCTATACGAGGTGTGATCTCACTTGTAGGATAGATGGGATGGCAGATCCATCAAATGGATGTTAAGACGATCTTTCTTAATAGAGAGTTGAAAGAGTAGGTATACATAGAACAACTAGAAGGCTTTGTAGCACACAACAACAAGACCCATGTGTGCAGATTGAAGAGAGCTTTGTACGGGCTCAAATAGGCTCCGAGGGCATGGTAAGAACACATTGATAGTTACTTTCAGGGAATGAGCTTCATGAATAGTGAGGTAGATGCTAACTTCTACTACTTGGTGGTTGGGGGTGAGGTTCTCATTGTTGTTCTATATGTGGATGACTTGTTGTAACACATTCACTGGGGCTCATCGAGGAGTATAAAAGGGACCTTAGAAAAGAGTTTGAGATGAAGGATTTGGGATGTATGCACTACTTTCTAGGCATGGGAGTGTGGTAGACAGATGGAGAGATTTTCCTTGGACAAGGGAAATACTGCATCAAAATATTGAGGAGGTTTAGGGTGGAGGATTGCAAAGCCATGTCTACACCCATGATCATGAATAGGAAGAAGGCACACACATCAAAGGAGAAGGATGTAGACCCACCTTATAAAGGAAATTGATTGGTTCTCTCATGTATTTAGTCAACACTAGGCCATATATATCCTTTACTGTCAAATCTCTTAGTCAGTTCATGGTAGAACAAGAGAGAGTGCATTGATAATGACAACACATGTGTTGTCTTATTTGTATGGTATAATCAAGTATGAAATTAGATATGCTCGAGGTGATGAAATCAAGTTGATAGGCTTTATTGACACAGATTGGACAGGCAGTGCAATGGATAGGAAGAGCACTTTAGGGTGTTGCTTCAGTTTGGGATCGAGAGTTGTCTCTTTGTACAATAGGAAGCAGAAGTTCGTGGCTCTGAGTTTTGCAGAAGCAGAATACCTAACAACTAGGATGGCAACTTGTGAGGCTATTTGGCTTTGAAAGTTGCTAGTAGCCTTGTTTGGTCAGAAGGTTGAGACTACATTGATACACTGTGACAAGTAGAGTTGCATCAAATTATCTAAGAATTTAGTGTTTCAACATAGGTCTAAGCATATAGACATCAGGTATCACTTTATTATGAATTGCGTACAATGGAGGATTGTTCTGCTATAATATATACCTACAGATCAACAGGTAGTAGACATCTTGACAAAGGCATTGGGTAAGGCAAAATTTATCTTCTTTAGAGACAATTTGGGTGTTATGCAAAACACCTTCCTAGCTAAGAGGGAGTGTTAGATTGGGTAGCTTAGATAGTTGTTTCCATACCCAGATCTAGAAATAATTTCATTTCCCTAGGGACCTATAGAAAGTTCTTAATTAGAATTTTCTAGAAAGTTGTTAATTAGAAATTTCTAGAAAGTCATTAATTATAGACTTTTGGAAAGTTGTTAATTAGAGTCCAAAATAATCTTAGTCATCGATTAAGATTAATCATGGCCATTGGTTGCACAAAGAGAAGGTTATAAAAGGGGATCAAAGGGTATTTGCAAAGCATAATTTTGTAAATAGATTTATAATGATAAAAAACATATTTGTATTGATAGCAAAGGTAGAGTGAGAGCGTAGGATACAACAATAGAGGAATTGCAGTAGTAGAAATTGAGGGAATAATTTTTGGAGAAAAAAATATTGTCGAGGTAAGTAGTATATGTATCTCTTGATTTGCTGAAGTTTAATATAATTTCTCATTTGCTGAACTGGTTTTCCCTTCGGGTTTTTCTAGGGACAATTTATCCAAAAATATTGTATTTATTATTTTGGAGATTTTCCGTTCCCGTATTTTTTTATTTGTTAAATTGCAGTTGTATTATTTTTTATATTAGCTGTGAATTAATTTTTCAACAATCAAATAATCTATATACATAGGAGATTGATAATCAGTAATTACAATAGTTTTTTCACAAAAATTGCCTCACCCAGTTTACTTCCTATGCGAGCTAAAGTGATGAACTGGCGGCTGGCTTGTTTTCTAGCGAGGGAATACCTTTCCCATGAGACATTTCTAGGGAAATCATGGCATCCCCTAGTTTGGAACACAACAACTTATGAAAACAAAATGGCTTAGCTGAAGAAGAAGCTCTGAGGAGATAAAGATACTAGAGAAAAGGAGTGATATGCTCTACTATTACTACCAATATCCTCCTCACAGATTGTATCTACATACTTTGTTTTTTTAATTTGTTGTAGTTGATGGATTGGATTAGATTCAAATTACAATAAAATAGAGGTTTGAAAGAGGAAAGATGCTTTCATAAACCTTTGACGTACATTAAAAATATTCAATGATATAGTGTGTGGTGGTCTATTGGGGAGTTGTCCACTAACAAATATTTAGCTATGAGTGTTATTATTAAAAATTATGTTATTGAAAATATTTTAAAAAGTTGATATGTAATAAAAATATAGAAATTATTATTAGATACATATGATTAATTCATATTTTGATTTTAAAGAACCCATATTCTTAAATGACTAGTATAGATATCTTAACATTATTTTATTTAACTATCATTAAATGATGATGCAAAAAATTGTAGTGCAATCTAAACAAGAAACAATATTGACTAGAATATTATATATTTAGATTTATGCTTATTATTAAATGTTAATTCTTTGACCTTGTAAATCATTATCAATTTTAAGCTAAGATATTGTATGTATCATATTAATTTAATTCATTTAAATTGACTAAAAATAGACATAAAATATAATATTTCTAAAATCATTTTTATTTTATTTTAATCATGAATCATATCTTATGGTCCTAGGGATAAATCATGAATTATAATTAAGAAACATTGAAACTAAGAAAAATATAACATTGTTATATTAGTTACTATTAAAATGATAAAAAAGGCCGACTGATTTTGAAAAATAAAAATAGCCACCAATCATAAAACAAGAAAAAACAAATCACCCACCCGGGTTAGTGTTAAGGAGAAAGCTTAAAAAATATCTCATCACTCACATATAAATACAGGGGTTAGCCGGTCATTTCAGATTATTATAAAGTGAGCCATAGATTTGTTCTTTCTCTTTCTTGGATTTTCGTTCGCTTTCATCCGTTTTCAATCCCCAAACCATTCATGGCGAAGGAATGTAAGGTGAGATTGAAGAGTTCAGACGATGAAATGTTCGAGGTTGATCAGGCCGTGGTATTTGAATCTGAAACAATCAAGAATATGATTGAGGATACAGGCGTGGAGAGCGTGGTGCCCTTGCCGAATGTAAGTAGTAACATCCTGGCCAAAGTTATGGAATATTGTAAGTATCATGTGGAGGCCGCCAAGACCAGCGAAGAAAAAAGCGCCATTTCGGAGGAGGATGTGAAGAAGTGGGATCAGGAGTTCGTGAAGGTGGATCAAGCTACTCTTTTTGATCTTATCCTGGTATGTATGATTTTCAGCTCCCCTTTACTAGCGTGTTTAGATGTTGGTTTCAGAAAGAAAATTGAACCTTTTTATATTGTAAAGTTTGAGGGTGAAGATTAAAGTCTTCCGGAAATATTATACATACTTTGGCTTTAAAGCACACAGATCTCGAATAGTTGATATGTACTAAATTGTAGGATGAATATTGTAATCGTTTGGTTTGCAGGGTTTGGTTTTATTTTTGATATGGTTCTGTTAACCGATTTTTGTGTTTTGGGACATTTCGTTTGCGCATTTTATGTGGCTTTGGAATGTCTTTAATGGTAGGATTTGCGGGATGAATTTTTGCGTGATTTTGTTTTGTAAGCGCATATATTTTTGTTTCGCCTGGTTCTGTTTTGTAGGCTTCATATTTTGTGTACCCTGATTTAGGTTCAATGAAGGTTTCATATTGTAGTGATTTTCGAAAATTAGATGTCAAGAAAATATGAGGCTTTTTGTTTAAGGTTGTTCACAAAATTTGAAGCATATTTATTTGCTGTGAGCAGGCTGCCAACTATCTGAATATAAATAATCTTCTGCACTTTACGTGCCAAACTGTGGCTGACATGATTGAGGGCAAAAGCCCAGAAGAGATCCGAAAGACATTTAACATAAAAAACGACTTCACTCCTGAAGAGGAGGCAGAAGTCAGGCGTGAAAATCAATGGGCCTTTGACTAAATCTGGAAGTAAATTTTTTTAGTTTTGTGGCATGAGACTTGGATTTCTTACCAAGTCTCATAAAGATAAGTTGGAGATTTGATAACTGGTTTTGTCTGGTATCTTCTATTTAAGTTGTATTAAATGTAGCAGTCTTAGGTGATAAGTTGACAATATTTTAGACAAATGCATTATGGAATATTTTGTTTTGATTGTGTTATAAAGATACAATTTAAGTGTGGCTATTTTTAAATTTGATACAATTTGAAATTGTTAGTTTGATTGTGTTATAAAGATACAATTCAATTGTTTCTATTTTCAAATTTGATACAATTTGAAATTGGTAGTTATCTATGTTTATAATCAATGATAGTTGTTTCTTTCATGAAAATGAATAAAGTAGTTAAGTCTAAATATTAGTTAATATTTTTTAAATTATGAAAATTAAATTGTTCTTTTAGAAAAAACTGAATATATAGAAATTAAATTAAACTCAGAAAATTTTATATAAATATATTAAATGTCATTATCTTAAAAGCTCAAGAGATAATCAATCTGAAATCATTTAAAAAACAATGAAATACTAAATATGGTTTTTTTATTAAAATGCTTTTTTTCTATAATATTAAATTTATTATTAAATATTAATTTTTAAACTATAAATTTAAAGTCAATATTAAAATAATAATTTCTTTAAATATATTAAATGTAATTATCTTAAAAACTCAAGAGATAATCAATCTGAAATCATTTAAAAATCAATGAAATACTATAAATGTTTTTTTATTAAAATGGTTGTTTTCTATAATATTAAATTTATTATTAAATATTAATTGTTAAACTATAAATTTAAAATCAATATTAAAATAATAATTTATTTGGACGTCAAATTTTTTAAAAAAAATTTATAGTCAAAAAAATTATTATTTTACAAAACAAATTATTACTAAATATTAAAAAAATATTTATTATATTATATCAATAAAAAATTATTTTATTATTATTTTTTTGATTTTATAGTAGTTATATTACAAGATTAATACATCCATATTGTTCATAAATATATGTAACTAGCAATTGCACATTGTTGTGCAATGGGTATGTGAAGTGATGTGTAAGGTCAATTAGGAAAATTGATATAATAGTTGCATATATTTATGTTGTACAAGAGATTAATTGGTAGGCCTTTTAGAAAATGATGTTTTTTGTGAAAAAAATTAACAATGACCTTCTTTGTGTTTGACGCATTGGTGATGTCATCTTATGTGTTGTTGTGCTTTTCATGACACCTTGTGTGAACATTGATGTGTAATGCAACATGTGAATGTCACTTCCAATGAAAATTCTTCCAATGTTGGTTTAATTAATGTCATGTGTGAAATCTTGGGGCATTACATCATGGAAATGTTTGAAAAAAAACTAGTGTTTTTAAAAAATGATTTTTATTGATGGATATAATTGCTCAAGTATATTAATCTTCCAATTTATCCCATTGATGTCATGATCTTTTGACTTGGCACATAAATAGTTAAGTGGAATTTTTCACTTAACAACTCAACCATCTCTTGGCAAGCATGAGTGGAGAAGTAATAGATTCAAATCAATTATGCATCCACTTAAAAGGATTGAAATATGAACAAAATAAAAACATCTAAATCAAGAAGATAATCAAACTCCACCACCCATAAGCTCGTACTATGTTTTTAATTGAGAAATAAGAGAGAGGGATAGAAAGAGGGAGAGAGATAGAGAGAGGAGGGTGAGAAGATAGAAATAGGGGATGGAAATAGAAAGGGAGATATAGAATGTGAAAGACAATTGTACTTAGGTTTATAACCAAAGAATAAAGACTAAATAAATGAACTTTGGGATCTATATGATGTGAAGCCTAGAAATAGCGCATCTTGGCTAATAAAATACTTGAATATATTTTGTTAGAGGAAATGTTCATGATTCTTGGATAACTTTGTAGCCATGGATTTTTACTTCATATCTAAATTCATCTTGGGAAATAATGGTGTTATTATATCCTACTATTTTAGAACACTTGCAAACTTAGTGGTACTAAAAATACTTTAAATGGCTTTCATTATGTGGCAATGCTTAGATTTCACCTAAATCAATCTTTACAAATTGAACAATATCAAATATAGAAAGAAATATCTAAGGTATGCAACCTCTTTACTCCTTTTTTATTACACCAAATCAAACTGTGTCACTACTAATTACTCCAATGCTCCAAATTGTTCTTGATGATTAGGACATGACCACTTGATGATTAGAATCCCTAGATAAAATTCAATAAATACTCATAGATAGAAACTAATCATGTCAAACATATTCTTAGTTAGATCAAGGTGGAAGTGTTGATGCGGCTACAAAATAAAATTCTATTTTTTTAATTTCTTTTACAAATGCTTCAAGGTTTACCATTCTTAAATCTTCTCTTATATCTTGAAATTTCACTTTTGTCATTTTTTAAAAGAGAATGATGTATCTCACACTTCTCAAACATTTCAAAAATTTTGGTTCCTCTTCAACATTATGAATACTTAAATGTTTATTCATCTTTTTAAAAAGTCATGTAATTTTTTCCAATTTGATCTATAACTTAATCTACAATATCATTTTCAAGTAGTATTTAAACTTTATAATTTTTTCCAATTTGATCTATAACTTAATCTACAATATCATTTTCAAGTAGTATTTAAACTTTATGCTCAAACATTACTATTTATAGGGAATATTCAAACAACATATCATGAAGGATGTAAATCTCATGGCATGTCTTTTGTATATCCTTTCTTGTTACAATTAGAATATTCCATTGATTACATTCTTTAAATTGATTTCTTTGAACCTATAAACATGTAATATCATTTCCTTTATCTATGATGTATCAAAGACCTTTATGTTTAGCTCACATTGTTAGTTTGATGAGTGGTTTAATTCCTTGTCCATACTTTCCTAATATTTTCCCTTATATCATATTCTTATCAAGATTTTGAATTAAACACTTTATTCAAAATATCTTTTACTTTTCATCACTTCTAACCAAATTTGTAGATTCAAACACACTAGCATTTTCATCCTTATCATCAAAATTGACTTCTTTTGTATTAGACAAACCAATAGATTAATTGAAAAGGAACAACATGAAAATTTTTGGGCTACATGAGAAATTACAAATAGGTGGATTTAACATTAAACTTTCATTGCATGCTACTAATTCATCATTTTCTTCTTTCAATTGAAATTTTTTCTTATATAATTTTTTTCCTTCTTCTATCCTCTTTAACTTTCTTCAATCTTTAATTTTTACTTTGACATTCTCCAAGATTATCAATTTCATACAAATATTTATATATTTTTTCTCAAACTCTTTCATCTTTTTGTCAGTATGAATTATATTTTGAACATTCTTCCATTTTTCGTCCGAAACATCGTGTTCCTTCTTTACTCTTTTACCCACTTTACTACGAAGTAATTGATTTAAACTTATTTGTAAACTTGACTGAGATTCTCTTACAAAGAATTAAATAATCTCGAGAATCTTCTCGTGCCTTCACTCTTCCTCCATTCCAAAAACCTTCAATCTCTTCTTGGTGCTCTAACTTTAGCGGCTTCTTTTATATTTATTAGTGGCTCTTCCTTGTTTTTAAATTGCGCTGATAAAATATAACGATACTTGAAGAAGTTCCATGGTCTCCTTTCAAAGTTGTTGTTGTTTTCAAACTTGACCGATAAAAAAGGATGGCTATGATCTTTTCTTCGACTACAATGTTTTTCAACTAAATCAGCGATGACAGATTCCAGAAATGGCGACTTCTTATAAATTGGCAACACTATGGTTTTTCTGGAAACCCTACATTCTCCAAGTGGATCGAAATATTTAATTTACTCTGATAAAAACACATAAATACTCAAACACTTCTACTAGGAGATCGAATCTTTGACAAAACTGAACTCACTTCCTATATATCTTGATTTCATGATCATTTGATCATCTAAACATTCTCTTCGCTTGACGACGAATTTTTTGCGTTATGCTTTAATTGGTTTTATTGATTATAAAGATAATTCTAGAATTTAAACGAACTCATCCAAAATATCAAATATTTACTAGCAAAAATGTCAAAAATATTTAACTAATTATTTATTTGTAATTAGCACACAATGAGATTGGCAGTTTACATACTTTGTCATTCATTTGTTGATCTGTAATTAAAGCTTACAAATTAACTTTTTACTTAATTCAAATTACAGATTTTTTCTGATCGCCAACAGAATTGCATGACTATGATCTTAAACTGTTGAAATTAAAAAAAACAAGTTCACTCAATTATTTACACAAATTAATAATATAAATAAGGACTTAAAACTGAATAGAATAAAAGAGAATTATAAGATAGAAGAGAAAAGAAGATATCATAAGCTTGATAATGGAGTTCGTTGAACATGAGCTACATCTTCAGGTCTGCTTCTCAATGTAGGACCACTTAATTGATGATGCTAAGCATTAATCGCCTTATTACATCATCCAAGCTTTTAACCTCCAACAAAAGTTCTCTCACACTCTCCTTCTTACGTGAGGCTTCAATTGCCTCTAAACCCAGTTACATTGAAGAGTATTACAAATTGTCAAATGTCTTTGTTCTTACAAAAATCATCAAGACTCCTATTCTCCAATATGACTATTTTACTCCCAAGAGAAATTGATTGCCTTACAAGCCAAAATCTCCCTCCTTAAATACAAATTCAAATACTATTTTGGGATTAACAAAATTATTCCCCAAATTGCCTATATTTTTTTTTTATTTTTTTTAAGGGAAAGGTGGCTAGCCACCAGAATATATAAATATAGTAATAAGAAGGATTACAAAAAATTGGTTCAGAGAGTATACCAAGAGGAAAGAGCTAGTAAGAAAACCTTCGGTTATAGCTTGAGACTAATAAATAAATACCTTGACTACTAGCCCGAAATAATCTAATAAATTCTAAAAGTCAAGCTCACCTCAAACTTGCCCAAATAACATAAAAAATACTGAATAACAAAATACCAATCACCCAATAGATTTGAGATCAATAGTTGATCTTGTACAAAAAGGGGACCATGGGTCCAGACATTGAAAGCCAAGATCGAGAGGTGACTCAGATGAGAGCTCCCAAAGGAAAGGTGACATGGAATAGAATATGTAGTACCAAGCATTGTGGACCCTTGCATTTAACCAAGAAAATGCAAGAGAGATGATCTTATGTGGCATCGACCCCCCAAAAACACTTGAGCCATTATGAAATTGAAACCTTGTATCGAGGTCAGGTCTGCCAATGGGAGAAGGGAGCACTGCCAATGAGCCAAGAGATACTTGCTATAAAACATGCTCACCATGAAGTGGGGCCTGGTAAAGTGCCATCTGAAAACCAACATCATATTCGAGATTAAAAACTCTATTTGAGCCAAAATACAAAATCTTGGACCATATGTATTGACACTATTATAAACTCCAAAAATAGGTTTTTATTTAGTGAACAAAACCAATGAGCCGAGTAATACTTGCTACAAAACATGCTCACCATGAAGCCGAGTCTAGTAAAGTGAATTTTGTAAACCAATATCTTGTTCGACAACCAAAACCCTATTCAAGCAAAAATGCAAAATCTTGGACCATATGTACTAAAACTATTATATAGGCCAAAACCGGTTTCTACTTAGCGAACAAAATTGATGCATGTTCCATCAGAATTTGTTAACCTTATTTTCCATTACTTGAACCCATAGAGGGTTCATTCTCCATTGGCGTAGGAAAAGACCCCATGTAGCCATGAGGGTCAATATCGACATGTTTGTACATAACTCTTAATCCGCAAAATTTGGAGACAACATTTGACACCAAAAACTGACCTAGAATTCTAGCATTTTCCTTGAGCCAATCCTGAAACAGGGTAGAGGAGGAGTATCTGAGTCCATTAATAATGGAAAGGAATACTGCTCTATCCATTGAGTCCTGCAAGATTTCAACCCTACCAAGAAGCCCACCAATCAATTGGTCTCCATCAAGCAGATTGTAGGTAGTAATTTGTTGATCTAGCTCCTCCCAGGTAAAATAGGCCGATTGATCAAACGACCCATATATGAATTTTATGAATTCATTGGACCAAGAAAGGTCCATGACTATGGAGGCTAGTCTATACATGACCCATGATGGTGGGGAAAACTAGTTATTTGTAACCACTCCTCACCCAGTAGTGCAGTGAAAGCTCTCTCCACTCTCGAGCAAGGGATGATAAGAATCTCCCTTAAGTTTATCCGATTCATGCCATTAGGATAGATCTCATGAAACTTGCCTTGCATCACAATTATGAATGCCATTGATGGGGAAGACAGAAGCTAATTTGAATGTTTTAGTAATAAGAAAAAGGTTATTTGAAGTCGAAATAAATAAGGAAGGACACAAGGAAGATTTCAAATCTTGAGCCATGGGTATAGCCATTATTGAATGATATCTTAGAAATAGAGGCAAGCAACATGTCATCCTTTTCGGAAAGGAACTTGCAGTAAGTACTCTTGATCAATACTAAATTCGTGTGTGCATGATAAAAAAAGCTCATCCGCTACCACCAAAATAGGCAACCTAAAGCAGAAATCATACAAGGATATAGGTAATAATGTGCAATATTAATGTGAGGATGTTGGGAAGACAACTATCATTCCTATTAAGGAATCCCTGACAAGGTCCATGATAGTGTGGTGTCATATTAAATGGTCTCCATTTTTATCAGAGCTTGCAAATCTCGAAGAGTATGAAGATTTGGCTAAGTCTAAATTATTTATCCTTGTTCCAATAAACATCCTTGGTTTGCCAAGAAATATGCAAGTGAGTTGGCTTCTCTATAGCAGTCGGTGAATCAGAAGTCATCAAATTGTAATAGGAGTGCTTTAATTTCTTGAATGATGTAAAGTATTTTCCAATTACCCTTTTCAATATTGGGGTCTGTAAGAGCCAAAATAGTATTCATGGAGTCCCCCTCAATTCATACTTTCTTCAAGTTACTACTAATCGCCAACCCGATCCCTTGTAGGATGGCCTGTGTTTTAGCAACATTGTTGGTGTCATCAACTAGTATTTCCATGCCATATTTTAGAACTGATCCCTGATGATATTGTGTTAAAAAACCTATCCCCAAAATCCTTGGATTTCCTTTGGAGGTACCATCCAAGTTGAGTTTATGGAAACCCTGCTCTGGAGGCTTCCATTTGATCTCTTTTTTATTGATGTGTTTTGGTGTATTTGACATTAGACTACCCTTCAATGGAAGGGATATAGAAGTCCAATCTTCAAGAACTTGATTATCCTATGAATTAAATGTTGAATACAATTTGTTCTTTTTATCCACTTGTGAGTTGATTGCTTCTGAGATCAAGGATTCAATCCTATAGATGACATCTGAATTTCTACTAAAATATTTCCTAAAACTACTCTTATTCCTTTCCCACTAGATATTCAAAATGAGGATTGAAGGAGAAATGACCCATATACAGGACACAAAAAGAATCTATGAATAACAGTGGCCAAGAATCAAAGAGTGATCCAATGCCATCTTGGAGAGGAGATGACCAACAACATTTTGATTGGATCCATTTCCAACAATCTGGAGCAAAGGGGTAGTTTAAAAGTAAATAGTTTGTTGATTCTAAAATATCATTATACAGGACACAATTGAAAGGCTGAGCTATGTGCAAAAGTGTTAATCTGTCACTAGTTAAGATCTTCCCCTACAAAGCTATCCATAAAAATGTTGCAGTCTTTTGAATCCCATCTCCTGACCAACAAAAGATAAATCTTTGTTGAGAAGCAATGTTTTCTCTAGAGTCCAACCATTTGCAACCTTCCTTGACTGAATAGGATCCTGATTTAGATGGAAACCATAACAATGTGTTTGGAAGATCCCTATAAAGAAAGGTCCTCTTTCTTAAATATAAGGACTAAAGTTGTTGCTGAGAAAGGGGAGTTGCTATTTGAAAGATGTCTTTCCCCACAACCCTATGAGATCCTTCTTCCTCAAAGAGGTGCAAATAGTCTCTAACTTTGGTACCCCAAGATGCTTGAAGATATCTTTTAATGTCTTAAACTATTTATGTTACGCCTTGCTTCCATTTTGAATGAGCCAAGAGAGATTTCGTAAGAAAATCTTCCCATAGGAGAGCATGAAGTTCCACATTTGGGATCCTTTTGGGGGTCTAATACTGTAAAGATTCTTTGTAGGTCTTCTAAATCCAAATATTTAACCTTTATGATAGTTTCCCAAAGAGATTCATTAGAGGAGTAGTATTTCCAGAGCAATTTTGCTCCAAGGGCTCTGTTTCTAAGATCAAGGTGATGAATTCTATCCCCACCATTTCCCTTATCCATGCAGACCTTCTCCCACACTAATAAATGAATCTGTCTTTCGAGGTTCTTATTACCATTCCATAAGATGGTTTTAAGTATTGTTTCAATGTCTGATTTTACTTGCTTTAGCATAGGGATCACCACCATGATGTAGTTAGCAATTGTGGCTAGAACTGATCTTATTAAAATGATTCTTCCAGCTAGACATAACCATGTGTTTTTTCAAGAAGAGATTTTGTTTCTGATAGAGGAAATGATGTTGTCCCAAAGGCATTTCTTGATACATCCTAAAAATAGTGGGATACCTAAATATTTTCTTGAGATAGAATCTTACTTAAACCCCATAACCCTAGAGAATTTGGAAGCCAATGTTGGATGACAATTTAAGAAGATTTTTTTTGATTTGGTAGCACTAGTCTACTGTCCTGAGACTGAGCAAGACCTGTCCAATTATTTCTTGATAATTTTGGCTTCTTTAAAAGCGAGATCCCCAAATAGAATGGTATCATCTATAAAGAGGATGTATGTGACAACAATTTGAGTGTTGGGTATAGCCATACCTTTCCAAAGCCTCAAGGAACAATGAGAGGTTATTAATCTACTAAGAGCCTCAACCATGATGATGAAGAGATTAAAAGATAGTGGATCTCCCTGTCAAACACCCTGAGATGAAGAAAAGAACCCAACCAGATTTCCATTAATGAGGACTGAGAATTTCATCCCTTTTATGTATGATAGGATCCACTTGAACCAACTTTTGTCAACACCCATTCTAAGAAGAACATGGTGGAGAAAATTCCAGTTGACTTTGTGATAAACCTTCATCATATCCAGTTTCACAATCATGGTTTCCTTACCATATACCGAAGCTGAGTGAATGATCTCATGAGCTATGAGGGCTCCTTCTAAAGTTTCCCTACTAGGCAAAAAGCCACCTTGGTTTGGTGAGATGATTTTTGGAAGAAGCTTTGCAAATCTGGTTGCTATTGCTTTTGTCACAATTTTGTATATGGTGCTACAAAGGGATATAGGTCTAAAATCTATAAAAGATGATGGGGTTTCTACCTTTATAATCAATGCTATATAGGTAGTGTTGAATTTCTTCAGCATGTTACAATGTTTCCTTGATTCCTCAACTAGTTTCCATACATCATACCCCACAAAAGCTCAACATTTTTTGAAAAAAAGGGCTATGAATCCATCAAGGACCAAAGATTTCTTTGGCTACATTCAAAAAAACACATGCTTTATTTCCATTAGTGTGAAGGGCTTTAATAAATCTGCATTATGATGTGTGTTAATAATCATAGGTATATTATTTAAGACTTAGTCTCTTTCCTAAGACATACTGACATCATCAACATCTAAAGTATTCGAGAAAAGATCAGCAAAGAACTGAACTCCAACATTTTAAATCCCCTCTCTATCTATAATGATGGCATATGAAGAGTCATGAATCTGAGTAATTATATTAGAGGACCTTCTCATTTGAATTGATGAATGGAAGATTTTGGTGTTATGGCCACCTTAACGCCATAGTTCTCTAGATTTTTGTCTCCATAAAATCTCCTCTTATAAAAGGATTTCTTCAAATTCTGCATTTCTAATTTTTTGAATTTTGTAGGTCTTCTCATTGATCCCTTGTTGAATAATAGTCTCATTTAAGACCTTTATTGCCTCCTCCACTTGTGTTTTCTATTTGAAGATGTTTTTGAGACTTCTTTTATTCCAGTGTTTAATGTTTAACTTGATCCAATGTAATTTATTTGCTACTTGATACATTCTAGATCCTGGAAAGAAGGGATCATTCTTCCACCATTGCTTAAGGAGTGACAAGAAAGAAACATCTCTAAACCACAAGTGCTGAAATCTGAAAGGGTTCTTGGTCTTTGGATACTAGGGAGAGAGAGAAATAGAAGCCTGTATTGAAAAATGATCTGACCCTATTGGTGTTAATATATCAGTTGAAGGGGAGCCAAACTTAGCAGTCCACATAGGATTAATTGAAATAATATGAAAAGATGTATCAGAGACTGTAAATTTTACATGCATAAAATTTTCATTTTAAAGGATTGTTGAATTTTGTGCACTTTTTTCTTTCTAAATTATTACTAATCCCCCTGAAGCCCCTATATATTGCAAGGACAAATACTTCTAATGATTCTATTTTTTGAAAGGCTGAGATTAACTGCCTCTGAAAACTTTCTGCTTAGATAAAATGATATCTTCCCCAGAACTATCTAGTTGAGATTTGATGAGGTATCTCTTGTTAGGGGCATTCAGGCCCCTAAAATTCCAAGAAATGATCTTCCTCTATGGCCCAAAAAGTTACACACTCTCCTTGGACATAATCTCTCTTATAGGGTGGATTGTGTCCTTGCCAATATATCTTGCTTGGTTTCTTTGGCCCTCTTGACTTTCTTAGGAGCTTTGCCTACTCTACCCTTATGTTTAGTAGGAATATTCACGTTTGATGCGGAATTTTATAGAATAAAAGTTGTTGGTTGGGGTGCATCTTCCTCAAGTGGGTCCAATAACAGGTGCTCTGAAGATTGAACCCACCTTGTAGAGGGGGCAACACAACACAAAGAATGGTCTGCATATTAATTTAGGCTGAGAAACCTGTTAAAGGGAAGTGTAATAGAAAAATTATGTGGCTTGAAACTTAGATGAACCCCTCAAAGTGAATTATGAAGGGGTACAGAGTTAAGGAGAACCAATTCAGTCTAGAATCCCTCATAATGTAAAGTATTCAAATTAGGGACCTCCAGAAAATGATGTTTGTTTCCCTTATCAGAAAATTGAGGAAAGACATGGTATTGGATGGATGGAAAATATTCTAGAGACATCCTATTTTCTTCCTTGGCTAAAATATGCTCACAAGTTCTGAGAAGTTGGTCTTCAATAATACTATTGAATGAACCAAGAAGAAAATATTATTTAAAACCCACTAGGAAGTGCTTATTTCTGATTAAAATGGGGCAGAAACATTTGGGTGTTTATTTCTAAAGTGTAGTGTGATGTTGAGCAACGATTCCATAACAATGCAACAAATGTAAAATGAAGAAAAAATAGAGTACCACTGGGTTCAAAGTTTGAACAAGAGTCACAGAGGGGAGAGCTGCTAGAGAATCTAAAAAATTCAAATTCCTTCTATAGTTAGCTAGATCTGGACAAAGTTCCTCGCACACCATTATGCTATTATGATGTGTGTGTCTGCATTGTGAAGTGAGATGTCCTAGGATGGAGATGTGCTACTTTACCATATCAGGCCTATCTATTGCAACCTCTTATTCATAAAGCCTAAATTTTGATTCAATGGAGATCTTTTGTGGAGTTGGTTTGGAGATATCCATCAAAATACATACTCTGACTATTCTATCTATGTATTTGTATAGGACTAGATCATGTTGCATGAATATTCCCATTCGGTTAGCAAAGGATTATATTAGGTCCAAATCTCTTCATTCAAGAGGTAATGATGGAAAGGAAATCCAAATAGGAGTAAATTCAATAGCCTCCTCTCTGGAGTTGAAATTAGGCACTCATGGTAGGGTTATCACTACTAATCCTTCACAGAACTAGTGTTTAAAATTTTGCACCCTATCTCGGTCATATTGAGAAGAAAAAATAGCAATAAAAAACCCCTCGCCTGGATCAATGTAAAAAATCCCTTGTAAACCTATCTAGGTCTGAAGATCCCATTTGTGTAGAGCATAAACAAAAATAGGGGTAACAGATAGCGTTCCTATTAAGGCAGTCTCTCTTAAGAGCTTGATCTATGTAGACAAAGACTCCTCTGGGACTACAATCTTGAAAGAATCCACATGATCACCTCTACCAATGTTTTCTTGTTCAGGAGGAAGCTCCATCTATTGGGTATCAACACTCTTTTTTATGACCCATATTTTGATTGTTTCCCTCTAATTCTGAACTTGTTTTAGATAATGGTGGATAGGTTGGGATTTGGTATATTGAGAACCAATCAAACCATTCTTTTGAGAATTTTGGATCTCTCTATTTGGTTTGAAGGGAGATCCCAATGGAATATTGTTTGGGAATGAAGGGAAGCCCTTCTTATTCTAAAAAGAAGTCGCCTGGTTGCCTAGTATTTGATCTTTCCCCCTAAGCGGTTTGTTGTTTGGAAAGGTTAGGAAAATAAAATATAATGTATCCTCTAAACAAAGCCTATTATTCCTCAAAAAGTTATATCACCTTGGAAGATATGAAAGATGTCCTATTCCTTCTGTTTATGTGCAGAAAGCTATGAAAGGGAAACCAATTTGATTTGGAGAATTTGTACTTGAGGAGATGGCCTTGCTTATTGCTTGGTTTGGGGAGACAACTCTATTGTAGCCCATGCTGGGAACCCCAATCAATTTTTTACCATGCACTATGTTGTCTTGAGTAAAATCTAGTACCATAGCCCTGCCAGTAGTTCATACTCTTCCATTGGTTCTACCGCTACTATCAGCTCTGCCCATCTCTATGAATCCCGAGCTATGATTTTTTGAAAAACTTTTTCCTCCTCAAGGCTCCTAGAGCATCCATCACATCATAGGAATAATCCCCAAATCACCTATATTAAACCCCCCATAGATAGAAATATTTTACAAATCAGACTTATACATTTTCCTAAGGCTCATCATAATTCTCTCATTCCAAAGTTTGCATGAATTTAATTACATTGTTTAGTATTTGTGAAAATGGGAGAGCGGGAGATGGAGGGGGGAAGGTTTTCTTAAGCCCCTATTTCCACGGCTCACCTTTCAACATATATTAAAATAGAGTTTGTTCAAATAATTTTACAAACTAAGCATGTGGCTTAGTGGTTGTGCGTAATCCTCGGAGTTGGGAGGTCAGTGGTTCAAATCACTCAATGCACTTTTATTAGATTTGCCATGTCTTTTGGATCCTCCCAGATCATTCCTCCCAATTGAGAAGCTTTTGGACCACTAAAAGGTCTATTTTTAAATAGAATTTAAGTGAGGGCATTGTTGGCTCACTTGCCTAATATCATCTATCCACCTTGTTGGATTTAAAAAGATGAAAAAGGAGATAACATCGCTGATAGAATCAATTGTATACTCATCAATATTCAATGTTGCATCCACCATCCACATAGAACTAACTAGTAGAATAATAAGCAACAATGCTAGATAAATTGGTGGAAGAAAAAGTATCCACATGCCAGATCTTTTAAATAGGAACAAAATTAGAAAATGTATCATTCAAACCCTCTTTTACCACCTTAGGCTGAAGGCTTAAATATCATTGCAACTGATCCTCACACTGTGCTTTCTATGACATATTATCATGATTAAAATATTCATTCTTAATATCACTAGCTATTAGAGACATGAAGGTTAAAGCATTTCTTGCATTTACATCATCTTTGAATGCCCTGTGTTTACAACAAATATGTCATTCTTCATGCAATGAGATTTCACAATGAATTCAATTTCATCTTTAAACAAATGATACCTATTATGTTCCCTGTAGAAAATGACCTTCCTGTCGTACAAATAAGGACTTCCTAAAACCATCCCACAAATGCCAATTGAAATTACATCTAACTCTACTTCATCTACAAAATTGGATGTGATTGGAAATCAAAGTTTACATTTTTTGACACATGTAACTAAGCATTATCATGCACTCAACCCAAAGGATATGGTTTAGGATGAGGTGTTGCTTCTAATCCCAATTGCTTAACAACTTTTTCAGAGATTAAGTTAACTTGTGATCCACTATCTATGAGTGTATCAATTTTACTCTATTTTGCAACAGGCCTTATGTGAAACAATTCATTCCTTTTACTTTCAATAGGGTTCTCATTACACTTTACAAAAGAAGCATGGGAACTAGTGATAGCAATAGGAATGATACCTTTTATACCCACAATTGTAATCTTGGTTTCATCATTGGAATATGATCTGAGATCCTACACAATAGCTGCAGTCTTTTGATTACCCTTTCGATCCTTGAACCACTTTGGTTTCTAATCAAGATGGAATTTCCAACATTTTGCATCTTCATGCCCTTTCCTTTTGTAATATGAGCAGTAAGGCTTCTCCTCCTTTTTCTTCGTAGAACTATCTGTTGCATTTGCTCCTTCCCTTGCTTGCTCCCTTTGTACTTACTAGATTCTATTAAGAGACTATCATGGTATTCCTTGAGCCTGTTTCAAGATGAATGGATTGCACACTAACTTTTTCAAGGTTAGTTGGATTAAACATAAGTATTGTATGCGTCAAATTTTCACGTAATCCACCTATATACTTCAACAAAGTTTCTTGTATGTATAAATGAATGTCCACAATAAAATATTTTTTCATAAACTCTTGTGTATATTCTTGTACACTTTGACTTTTCTCTTTCCTTAATCATTGCCAATTAATTACCACTTTTTGCATGTGACCTAATGGATAAAATTGTTTCTTAAGTGCAGCTGTAAACTCAAACCAAGAAGAAATAATTTAATCGTATTAGATAAAATCTTCCTGAGTTTTTCTCTCCCACCAAATTAAGGTTGTGCCTCCCATACAAAGAGTGGCTAATTGGATCTTTGAAGCATCATTAGTAAACTTTTGAATCCTGTAATAAAATTCAACTTGTTTCATCTAATTATCAAGTTTATCTGCATATTCTTCTCCATTATATGTTGGCAATACAAAATTAACATCAAGCTATAGCAAAGGTAAATTATATTTTTGTTTCAGAGGTTGCTTCTTCTTTGAAAATGAAGTAGATGAAGAACATGAAGAGGATGAAGAAGATAAAATAGATGGAGATAAAGGCTGAGAAGGATCATTACCACCTCCTACTCCTTTACCTTTGTTATCTTTTGAAGAGGATTCACCTTCCTCCTTTCTTTCCTTGTCTTCCTTTTTCTTCTTCCTGTCCTTGTACAACTCTTCCACCATCATTGTCATGTCTAGGAATGCCTTATGAAATTGTTCTTCATTCTCAAAGAGTTCTGGACTGACATATTTTACTTCTTTTGGTTGTGCCATGGTTGACCTTCGAGTAACTTGCCTTGATCCAATCTCTGGATTAAACTCTTTAAGTGCAACTTCCCCTCACTTTAATTTCAACCTGGTTAACATCTACCACTTGCAATTTCTTATTAAACTGCTATGATACCAATTGATCTATAATTCAAAGTTACAAATTAAATTTGTACTTAATTCAAGTTATAGATTTTTCCCCAATTGCAAACAAAATTGCATGACTATGTTGTTAAACTATTGAAATTACAAAAACTAAGTTCACTCAATTATTTATACAACTTAATAACATAAGTAAGGAATTAAAACTGAAAAAGAATAAAAGCGAATTATAAGACAAAAGAGAAAAGGAGAGATCATGAGCATGATAACAAAGTTCTCTCAACATGAACTATATCTCTAGGTCTACTTCTCAATGTAGGACCACTTTATTGATGACGCTAAGAATTAATTACCTCATTCCATCATCCAAGTTTTTAACCTACAACAAAAGTTCTCTCATAGTCTCCTTTGGCACCTAAAGACACTCACATACTCTCCTTCTTGGGTTAGGCTTCAATTGCCTCTTCACCCAATTATATTGAAGAGTATTACAAAATGTCAAATGTCTTTTTTCTTACAAAAATCATCAAGACTCCTATTCTACAGTATGACTATTTTCCTTCCAAGAGATTGATTGCCTTACAAGCCAAAAAATCCCCCCTTAAATACAAATTCAAATACTTTTTGGGGATTAACAAAATTATTATCCATATCACCTATATTAAGCCCCTATAGATAAAACTATTTTACAAATCGAGCTTATATATTTTTTTGCTTAAGGCTCTGCTTAATTCTCTTCTTCTAGAGTTTACATGAATTTAATTACATTTTTTAGTATTTGTGCAAATGGGGGAGGTTTTGGTTTGCTTGAGCCCCTATCTCCATGGCTCACCTTTCAACATATATATCAAAATAGAGTTCATTCGAACAATTTTCCAAACTAAGAATGTGGCTTAGTGGTTGCACGCAGTCCTCAAAGTTGGGAGGTCAGGGATTCAAATCACCCAATCCCCTCTTATCCGATTTTCCACCAGCTATAGTGGACAAAGATAAAGTACCTCCCAAATGATGTTGAAAAAGGCACTTAGCATTGTGGTAGCACTTGAGAAAGGGAAGTGAGAGGTAAACTAGAGGAGAGCTAGAATGGTGCCATGTCTTTTGGATCCTCCCAGATCATTTGTAGCAAATTTAGAATTCTAAGATTAGTAGTTGACATTTTTTCTTTTGAAACTATGTTGGAACACTTGAATTCAATTAAAAAATAAATACATGTCCAAACATAGACAAGGCACATAGACTGCATGCAAAGTATTTATTTCTAAAAAATTAAAATATTTCATAGATTATTATTTATACTTAGTGAGAATATTTTATATTTTGTAAGAAATAATTTTAACTCTTTTTAAAATATTTAAGCACCAATAATTAATAAAAACAAAAAAATTAATTGTAAATAATATTAAATTAGTATTTAAAAATCAAGAATAATTTATAAATAATATTTTATTAAATATATTAAATATTTTTATAATATTAACTATTAATCATTTATATTTAGTAAGAAGAATTTATATTTTGTAAAATTAATTTTTTAAAATAGTTAAAATTAAGTTAATTGTTTTAAACACTTTTAAGTAATTAATAACCATTAAAAATAACAAAATTACTTGTAATATATTTTTAAATTTTTGGAAAGATAATAAAAGACCTCCTAGTACTTGAATCAAACATTATTTTTTGAATTTATAAAAGACTTGATATTAGAAAGACAAGTACTACTTTGAGAATTTTAGTCTATTTTACAACTTTATAATATTTGTCAAAATGATCAAATTTTCAAGAAAATTATAAGTCACGTTTCCACAATCTAACATGTCAAAATTATGAATTATTTTTGAATAATGATAATAATAAATAATTAGAATTTTTTTGAAAAAAGAGGTGAACCCCATACTTATATTAAAATTATAAATAATATTATAAAGAAAAGATATATGGTGGAGCAAATGATGCTCAAAACCATATGGATAATATACAAACCAACATACTATTCACTATGCAAATGGTATAGATTAGATTAGATAAACACTTTCATATTACTTACAGCCAAAAGAAAGCTCCTTTGTAATAAAAACTATATCTTCAGATCACCAGGTAACCCACCTTGCTTTGATGTTTTAAAATAAAACCCTCAGATCTTGAGCAAATTTCTGAAATGACAAGACATCCATATTTTTCATCCATTCGTGCAACTTGACAAAGACTATTTTCAGCTTATGAACGTTCTCAAATGATTCTAGACTATTTAGCAATACAAAACTATAGCATTTGTGCAAAGCCCAAGCTGCAATTAAAACCTTGAAGTGTTTTTCATAAGACTGTAAATGTGATCTCTAGTAAGCATGCTATAATGACCCTTTGAGAATCATTACTGTGCATTGATGAACAACAATAACACTTTTATCAAATAACATTTCATAATGCAATGGCAGCCATAATATAGAATTTCAGCAATCCATTAATACATAACAACATCCTACTTCTCCAATAAATAAGAACCATTAAGAGCAGCAACCTCACAACTTCATACCAAAAAACTAGAGCTCCAAATTTTCTCAAATAATATTGGTGTTGATGTTTCTATGATTACCCTACAATAATACCAAAACATAACAACTCAAAAAAGATTAGATTTAATATTCAAATCCTTTGTCATCCCTATTTCAAGAGATATATGAGGGTGATTTGTAATTTCCATGGCTACATACATATGAGAAATCAAATTTTCTAGGGAGAACACCTGGCACTCCTCCTACAAATATATTACTTCATTTTCTAACCATCATGCTACATGATTAGCCTCCCTATAGTAATGGCCCACTTTGTAACTTGAGAAATGAGGAAGCAATCTCCACACTTTTGAAAGCACTTAATGAAGTTTCCAATTGACTACTTTCTTCGACATAAAAGATGGAGTTATAATTTGGGAATCCCCCTCTATATAGATATTTAAGGTTTCAAACTCAATAGCTAACTTGATTCCCATCAGAAGAGCATTAGCCTTAGCCACATTATTTGTACTATTAAGAAGTTTATTAGCTAAGGCAATTGTAATGTTACCTTTATGCTCTCTAAGAATACACCCTACCCCTAACTTTCCTAGATTACCTCTTGATGAGCCCTCAAAATTCAATTTGATAAATTGTTCTTCTTGGGGATCTCATTTAGTATTTTCCCATACAATGTTGTTTGGAATATTTTGGAGCAGATTTCCTTTAAATGGGAATGAAATTTTGTGCTAAGAATTTAAAATTTGTGAATCAAAATATGTGAAGACCGATCATAGGGATTTCATTCTAGCAATATAAATATTTACATTTTTTGAAATTGAGGATTCAATTTGATCAATGACATTTTGGAGAGGAAGAATTTAATGCCTAAAAATTCTATTATTAGTCTCCCAAAATAAACTCCAAGCTAAGACTAGACGAGACACCTACCATAAGACTGCAAAAGCAAAATCTTTATGAAGTAGGGGCCATTGTACCAATAGAGATCCAAAGGAATTTGGAAAGGGGCTATACTATTGCAATTTCTTTTACAACCATTTCCAACATGATTGAGAAAAGGGACATTGTAGGAGAAGATGGTCCATAATTTCCAACTGTTGGTTGCAAAGAACACACTTGAACTGCTGATCCTAACCTATCTTTGCTAATTTTTCAGTAGTGAAAATCTTGTTGTCTATGGCTAACCAAGTAAATGCCCCTTCTTTGGTAAGAATAGAGTCATACCAGCAAAAAGATAATTCCCTCATCTTAAACAAATAACCTTCCAATCCTAAAGACTGATATCCCTATTTAACTAGATATTGCCAAGATTTACTTAGAGACTAAATTAAGTAATCAGACTCAGATGAAGGAAAGTTTTTTCTGTGTATTAAAACTTCTAATAGGGTTCTCTTTTTCTAAAAAGGGAAAGGTAAATGAGAGAAATCCTTCCATTTAACATGTTGATAACCATCCATTGCATCAATCTGAAAATAATCCTAAACCTTTAGACCCCAAACATGTTGAAGAACTTTCTTTCATTGTAACAAATGGGGATGAGCTGATAGTGGGGTATGACCATTCCATGAGTCTTCCGAGAATAATGCTTTATCACCTCATTTGATAACCCAAGATAAGTATGGAAGAATTAATTGTCTTCTATGTACAATAAAATTCCACATATTGGAACCTTTTGGAGGATTTAGTAATGTGAAGATCTATTTAGGAAGATTATCATCCATATACTTTTCCCTAATAATCTAAGTCCAAAGTGTTGATGGTTTAGCATACAAGTTATAGGCCAATTTAGCTTCTAAACTAAGGTTTCTTTTATTCGACCTATGAATACCTACCCCTCCTACAACTTTAGGATAACAAATATTATCCCAAGAAATAAAGGGTATCTTTTTCTTCTCATCAATATTACCTTTCCATAAAAAATCTCTCATGCATTTATTAAGAGATTCAAGAACACTTTTGGGAGCTTGGAGGATAGAGAAATTATAATTAGGAATTGTGCTAAGGACTGGTTTTATCAACAAGACACTCCCCACCAAGGACAACTATTTAGATTTCCATGAAGAAATTCTATCTGTAATTGAAGTGAGAATATTTGTTGAGTAGGAGGATTTGTTTGCTCCAGAAAAGGAGGGAAGACCCAAATATTCACAAGGTAAAGCTTCCTGTTTGAAACCTAAGACCTTCTGCAAATTAAATCTTACTATGTGATTGACATTGAAAAGGAAGACCTTGGATTTTGTTGGATTAACTCTTTGACCAGATACCTGACAATAATCATAAGGGGAAGATTTGATAACCTTTTCTTGCATCATAGTAGCTTGACCAAATAATAGAGTATCACCTGCAAACAAAACATGTGTTATTTTCACAAATGAATTAGGAATAGACACCCATTTCCATAATGATAAAGAATGCTTATGAGTAATGAACTTGCTTAGAACTTAAACTAAAATAATAAACAAGGATGGAGATAGAGGATCCACTAAGAAGAGATGGAAAAACCACATGGAGTACCATTAACTAATACAAAGAACTTGGCCCCCAAGATGCAAGAAATGATCCATTTACACCATTTCTTCTAAATACCCATTTTTTGAAGCACTTGCATAAGGAAATTCTAGAAGATCCTATCATATGCCTTCATCATATCTAGGTTAAGAATCATTGAAGACAAATAATTTGAATGTATTAAATGTAAAAGCTCATGAGCTACCAAGGCCCCTTAAATAGTTTCTCTCCCTGGCATAAAACCTCCTTGTTTGGGGAGAAATATTTTTTGGTATAATGGATGACAACCTGATTGAGATTTCTTTAGTAAAGATTTAATAAATTGTATTGCACAATGATATAGGCCAGAATTCAGAAAAAGATTTTGGTTATGTGCACCTTGGAATGAGGGTAATGAATGTAGTATTAAAGTGTTTGACCATATTTGCATTTCCCCTCGACTCCTCTAAGGCCTTGAAAATGTCTTGACCAATGAAGTTTGAAAATTTTTAAAAAAGAGAGGAGTAAGCCCATCCAGCCCCAGGGCCTTATCTAGTGCCATTGCAAAATATGCCTTTTTAGTTTCTTGTAATGTAAAGGGCTGAGAAAGGTAATCATTATCTTATTGAGATAGAAAATGAGGAATGTTGTCTAAAGACACTAAAAAATTTGGAATAGAATGTTCCAAATCAGAGGAGAGTATCTTAGAAAGGAAAGACTACCTCACGTTGTATTCTATTCTCTTCAATAAGGATCTACCCCTAAGAATTTTGAATTTTAAAATTTTGATGTCTTGTTATCTTTGTTTTTTTGTGAAATAATTTTGTATTTTTGTTGCCCTCTCTTGACCATAACTCCCTAGATCTCTATCTCCAATAGATTTCCTCTCTAAGTAATCTCTGATCTAATTCTTGTCTAATTTTACATTGTTCATCATATGTTTGAGAAAATAGACAATGATAAATAATTAAGTTATTGATGTCCTCTAATTGTTGTTGAAGGCTCTTCTTCTGCTATAAGATATTTCTAAAATGAGAGATATTCCATGCTCTAATCTTATTTTTGATAAATCCCAGTTTCTTGGAGAGTTGAAACATTCTCAAACATGTAATAAAAGGAGCTTCAAACCATTATTGTTTTACAATAAGTATGAAGGTAGGGTCCCTCAACCACATGCACTCAAATTTAAAATAAGTTCTTTATTTATTTGGAGATAGAGCCATAGGAATTAAAAGTTACACTACAAAATGATCAAATCCGAACAAACCCATGATAGATGAAACACAACAACCCTTTTCCAAACTCCACTGAGGGTTAATAAAGAATCGATCTAATCTCACTGCTATGTGCAAGAAACATTTCCTTCCCTTTGTCTAATTAATCTTCCCATTAGATGGAATACAATTAAAAAAACCATTTGAAGAAATGAATTCATTAAAACCATGGATAACCTTTGAGGGAGTGGATATTCCTCCTATCTTATCCTTAGGGGATAAAATAGAATTAAAGTTAACTCCTACAAAAAGTTTTACCTGACCCAAATTTTGTATAACCTGAGTTAAAGACAACCACAATCTCTTCTTACTGACTATAGATGTTGGACCATATACAATGGGCAAAAACAAGGACAAATAAAATCTGCTAACTTCAATGAGCATCTAATTAGCTCATTTGATTCGAACCTTTAAATTTGTCCATAAGACAAATAAATCCCCTAGAGCCCCTATCTATGGAGAGTGAAATGCAGACCACAATATCCAAGATTTTAAATAATTAGAAGCATGATTTAGATAGAGTTTGGTTTCTTATAACTAAAAAAAATCAGCCTCATTTGAAATAATCTAACTTTTAATGAAGCGATCTTTGTTAAGGCCATTAATACCCCTAATATTCCAAGTAACAACCTTCATCATACCCTAGGAGAGTATCTCTCCTTGTTGCAAACATTTGCTTCATGATCAATGTTGATGTTGTTTCCTTTCTTGGACAAATGTTGAAGTTAAGCACTATTGAAATACCTGCATCAATTTCATCCTTACTCTTCTTGCTTTTTGGAGGCCTCCCTTATCTCTTTTTAAAGGAGAAAAAACTGCAACTGAAGATTTAACCATTTCAGTCATTGCAATGGATAGTTTTTTGGGTTGGGACTAGAGATTTGGGACCCTCAACCCTCACAGGCAGATCAACCTCTGACTATATGGATTATTTCTGAGCACATCCACCATCCAACATATCATTATTTCCACCTTCCCTATTGTAGTGTCATCAAATTGCACCTCATGACATTTTAACCATATTTGAGGTCCTCGCCTTGGCAATGACATCCTCCTCCCTAGCCGAGACCCCTTTGTGCATTTTCACCCCTTGTCCTGTTCCTATTGGAGCCCTAAGGTAGCCTCAGGACTCTATCTAGGCCCCAAGATAGGTTAGGATAGGGGTATGGTGCCCCTATCCCACCCTCTTATGGTGGCCCCAAGATATGTCCCCCCTACCATATCTGCACTTTCGGATCCCAAATCTCCCCAATGTCGGCCTTTGGTGAGATGAATTAATCTTATGTGGCATGTATTAGAGGGAGTTAGTTTTCTCATTTGAGGGGAGGCAAAATTCAAGTAGGATTAAGATAAGCAAGCATAGGCGAAGAAGATATACAACATCAAGCATTCAAGCATTCAAGTCTTTTTAATTCATCCATTGGAGCAATATTTCAATATTCATTTGCAAGCATGTATGTGTGTTAGGGCTTTGTCATGTTACATTCCATTCCATACAATAATTTTCATTACATTTAGGAAGCAAAGCAATTATCATCAACAAATTGCAGATCTACAAGGTATACATTTCCATTATTTACATTCAAGAATTTGTAATTAATTTCTTTCAATGTTGATTTCTCAACCGAGGTTTGACTAAGGCAAACCCCTATCCACCACCCCTTTTCCTCTCTTTTTTATGTGTAGGTTGTAGGTGTGCAGTTGTAATTGCAGGTTTGGGCTCCATTTGCAAATATGAAAGAACCCTTTTCATTTCGCAGATTTTGTGGAGGACCATGTACACTCCCTCCATGGTCCTGATGACTTTTTCCCAAATATGCAAGGCAGATCCGTATCGATATAGTTAGCTCAGATCCAAAGTTACAACACGATCCTGAACCGGCAGCTCCTCATTTCACTCAATCTCTCTCTTTGTTCCACATAGTCAACAAGTCAACTATCTCATTTACAAAAGAGGGTAAATCACACTTCAACCCTTTCCATCCACTTGGAATTCATATCCTTCTCTCCCTTGGATTTTAATTCAGTGGATTCAAGCCCCTCTTTTCAATGTAGAGTATCTCCAATTGAAAATCATCCTAGTGGATTCCTTTCTCTCTCCTAGGTCAGGAGTCACTAGGATCCAATTTTCCACTTTACAACTATCTAAATCTTAAGAATCACAATCCTCATTGGCTACTTAATCTAAAATATTTTCTAACTTCTCTTCTGCAACCTCAAGAAAAATATTCTCCACCATGCTTTTGTAATTCTTAATCTAGAAAAAAACTACTCTGATTTAGATAACCCAAACTCATCAAAGGAGTTTGAAAATCTATTATTTGGGATTAATTAAACACACTGCAAATGAGATAACCAAAGAGGAGAGGATCTAAGAGAGGAATTAATATTTGTGACATCACTTATTGGATAATTCTTAAGAGATGAAACATATTCCTGCAATCTATGCAACTCCCATAGGGGGGATGCTCTAGAGGCTAACTGGGAGAGATTGAACCCTTTCCAAAAATTCTCTAAATCAGTTTGAGGTGAACTACTCTCTTTGTGAGGCTTCTTCATAGAAATATCATCAAATACTTGGTCTAGGATTGCCTCAATATTAGACATTTCTAACTTACCAGGCAACTCAGAATTGTAATTCCCAATTTCACCTTCCTCTATCTGATGAGGGAATATTTCTATGAGAACTTTCCGAACTGCTAAATCTCCTTCAATTAACTGCAACTTCTCATTTACTGCATCCGTATGAGGCATGACATGACCTTCCACCTCATGAGGATATATTACTTCTTAGACTGACTCAATAGCTAATTTTCTTCCATTTGGTACTGAATGCTTTGCAACTAGCATTCTATTAAATTTCAAAGATGTCCCTGAAGGATCCTTTGAAACAACCAAATAAATTTCTTCTACTATCTCAACATTTTTCTTAAGAGAACATTTATAAGGATTTGAACATGAATCTCTATAAACATGAAAGTGATCCCCTAGGTAGCTCTTGCAAACTAATGTAAAATACCCCAAAATTACATTGTTTGGTAGCAACCGAATAAGAATCTTCCACTACCAGATATTGATCAAAAGTCCCAAACTTTGAATGGAAAACCAAGGACACATGGAAAGGTTTTGAGGTATCCATGAAAATGCAGAGGTAGATAGAAACATGACAAGATTTAAACAAAAAGAGATTGTATTTAAGGAAAATTCCAACTTGATTCCCCATAATTTCAACTAAATCTAGATCCCTATATACTATAGGGGCATCATTGGGAAAGAAATCCAAAAGGGAAAAAAATTGGGGTATGCAGATTTAGGGTTAAAATCTGGAGAGCAGTATTGCATGAAGATCCCAGATCCATTAATAAACAAAATTTTTAGATCTATGAGCTAAGTCTCTATCTATCTTACTTTCAATAATTGCTATAAAGAAATAATCCCCATCACCAATATTAAAAATTTCAAGAACACCTTTCCAATTTTAAGAGGCCCAAGAATTAAGTTTTGAATTAGAAGGCTTAAGATCCCAAATTTTACCAACCAATGCCCTAGCTTGAAGATCTTATATTTTTTCTTTCAAATCTACTTCTGAGAATGTGATTTTCTATGCTCCTTTTTTGGATACTTTCCCACAATTTGGTGGAGGTGAGGACCATAGCTTTTCCTGTTGATCCTTTCTAACCCAACTATGAACATCGTGAGAAAGGAACAATTTGTTTCTTAGCCATTACATTCCTCCTATGGTTGTGCTTTGCAGCTCGAGAATTTACAAAACTCTTTCCCGATGATGTATTATGAAATCGATTCAAAAGACCCTGGAATGTATTATGAAATTGATTCATAAAACAACTATTCTCCAACACTCTATAGAGTATATCTAAAGACTCAGCAACTAGAAACAAATTCAAAGCTAAATATGGGGAATCTAGGGGGAAAGGCAAACCTTCTATAGTATAGAATATGGAGAAGGAGAGTAAGTAGGATTGTTTTTAAGGTTTGTAGAAGACTTTGCCAACTATTTTCTTCAAAATAATTCCCCATAGGAAATCATTAAAATCATCTCTTGGAATATTCGAGGGTTAATTCACCCTCATAAACATAAGCTCTTATCTAATCTAATAAGGGATCATAAACATAAAAGTATTCTCTTACAAGAAAATAAGATTCACTTTCATAATTAAGAAACATTGAAACACTCTTTACTTAAGGACTACCAACATCATTTCTATAATTTAGGAGGAGCTTTTGGAGGAATTTCAATGTTTTAGAATCTTAGATTTGTGAAGGGTTCTCGTATCTTCTTAGATAACAATCATGTTGCTAGTTCCTTTACTCATATAAGAGATGGCAATTTTTGGAATACATCTAACAATTATGCCCCTAATATTAAGCATGCCAAAAGAAGGTTATGTGCTTCTTTATTAATTTTCAAGAGGTCTATTCCTTCTGACAGGTGGTTGGTTATGGGAAATTTTAATTTTCCCCTTAAGGATAATGACAAATTGGGGGGTTTTCATATCCCTCTTGATAGTAGGATAGACTTGATGGACTTGGATCTGAATGGGACTTCTTTGACATGGTTTAATTGGAGGTTTGGCCTTGACTTAATTCAGGTTAGGCTAGATAAGGCTCTGATTTCCCTAGCTAGTTTGTTTTGTACTCATGCTCCCTTTTAGTGATCTCTCATATTGGATCTAATCAAATTCCCATCTCTCTCTTGGATGATTGTTTGGGAATGAGGTTTCTTTTTTATTTTGGTTTGAGAAAATAGAAGAAAATCACTGTGACCTATATTATAGAATTAGGGAATGATGGAATCAGGATTGATGGCACGACTATGTTTTGAGTCGCTAAAAAAAAGAGCTTGGTCAAAGCTAAGGTTAAGCTTTGCAACAAAACCTCTTTTGGTCATACCCTTTTTGAGAAGGAAATAATTTTAAGGGATGTCAAGGTTGTGCAAGAATCCATTCAAAAAGATGGTTATATTTGCAGTATCCTAGACCAAGAAAATTATTTACTAGCTCATCTCCATAACCTCATTTCCATGGAGGAATAATTCTGGAAACAAATATCAAGATGTCTATGGTTACAATGTTGGGATAAGAATTCTAGAGTTTTTTCATCTTTCTACTCTTAAACATAGGGTTTCTAATTAGGTTTCTTCCATTAAGGATAGTGTTGTGTTCTTGGATTCAGACGACAATCTTCTATTTGAGGAAGGATTGCCTTTTGGTGGTGATGTGGATGATATTTAGGATGTTATCCCTAATATTATTGAAATTGATACTAATATAATGCTCATTTTCATCCCCTTTGATGATGAAATTAAGAACGCGATGTTCTCTTTTGAAGGCAATAATGCCCTTGGTCCATATGGTATTCCTTGTATCTTCTTCTAATCCTTCTAGGAGATTGTACCAAAATATATTTGTGATGCTACTAAGTAATTTTTCGGTAGTAGAAGCCTTCTCAATCAACTCAATGCTATTTTTATTGTTCTTATTCCCAAGTTTCTAGGTAGTAATTCTCTTGATAATTTCAGACCGATTAGTCTTTGAAACTTTGGTTATAAAATATTTTTTATAATTATGGATTTAAGATTGCAACTAGCCTACTCGTGGATTATTTCGCCTCAGCAAAATCATCTTGTTGCTTGAAGGAAAATTCTAGATTCTATTTAAATTATTCATCAAAACATCCATCCACATAGATGCAATCAGTGAGTGAGGTTTCTCCTCAAGCTTGATCTTATGATGGCTTATGATCATGTGAGTTAAGGTATTCTTTTAAAAGTTCTTAAATCTTTTGGTGTCAAGGCCATTTTTTTGGAGATAGCAATTTGTCTCCTTGCCTACCTTTTTGGTGACCATTAATGGCTCCCCCTCTTGCTTCTTCAAGATTTATAGGGGTATCATATAGGGGGATCCAATTTACCCTTTTCTCTTTATTATTATGGTTCAAGCCTTGAACCATTTCATCAATAAAGTTGTGACTGATGGTTTACTAAGAGGTTTGTCTCCTTCTTCTTCTAATTTGGTTTGTCCATATTAGCAATTTGTTGATGGTACTTTGATTTTTGGAGACTCTTAGATTAGAAAAATGAGATCTTTGAAGTCTATCTTGATTAGGTATAAAGCCCCCTCAAGTCAAAAATTTAGTTTTGAGAAGAGCTCTTTATTCTTTTTTAATAACACTCCTATTCCTAGAAAGAGAATAATTGATATTTTGGGTTGTAAAATTGAGGATATTCATTCTACTTATCTTGGTCTCCTCATTTGTAGTAATGTGGTTCCTAATTCTTTTTGGAAAGGGTTGATCAATAGATTCAACTTGAAATTTGTCAAATGGAAAAGTATGCTTCTTAGTCAAGCTTGGGTAATCTTTAGTTGATGAAGGCTTCCCTCTATAATCTTTTGGTGTATGCTATGAGGTTTTTTAAAATTTCCTTAATTTTGTTGGAAAGGATTAAAAATATTCATAAATACTTTCTTTGGTTTTGCACAAAAGATAAAATTCATATTCATTTGGTTTCTTTGGACCAACTTTGCTTGCTAAATAAATTTGGTGGTTTGAGCATTATAAAGCTTAAGTATTTCAATCTTTCTTTGTTAGGCAAGAAATCATGGAGACTTTTTTTCTATTTATTTCGATTGGTGTAAGATTGCTATGTCTGAATATGCTTAGGCCTTACTTGGTTTGGGACAGATTTTGGAGGCCCCTGCTCACCTGACTGGCTCAATGCTTTGGAATAATATGATGAAGTAAAAATATGTTCTCTCTAAAGGTTTTACATGGATTATGAGGGATGGATGGAGCATTCAATTTTGAGAGGATTGGTGGATTGAGAATGTACTGTCAAAAATTGCATACCCCTTTATGATTAGAACTACACCTTTTGTAGCCACATTGGTGTCTATTCCCCTAGCACCTGAGTAGGATCACTTCAGCCCTTGCATTAGCCTTTTCCCTATGAGGATGCTCAAGACACCTTTTCAGAATCTATCCTTTGGATTTCATTTAATGTTAGCCACGTGTCTCCCTCATCTCCTGTTATTTTTTAGCTTGATTCATTTAGACACTAGCACATCACGCGAATGTCCATGTAGCACACATTCATCTCACGAAATCTGAACATTTGAATGTCGGTTCTAAGCACGCCTTTCCACTTGTCACTTGCATTGTCGGTGGAAATGGCTCTAAACCTTTCAAATGGCTTGCCAACCATATTTTGCCCCCTCTTCTCTCTTTTAAATCTATCCTCTCTCTACATTCAAGCTCTCTAGATTATTGACACAATCTCTCTAATTCTTTGGGCTCTCACATATTTCTCTGGCTCTCTCTTGCTTGCTACATCGGTCTCCATTTTTATACAACACTCTCAATGACTCATAGTATTCTTTTTCAAATCTCTTGGCTTTCTCAAGAATCTTTGGTAATATCTATCTATTTATCCTATCATTGGGAATTTTGGTATTTATCACATCCCTCTTCTATAATTTATCATTTATCATTTATCATTTATCTTAGCTTGCATTTACCTTTTATTATATCAATCTATCTGGATGTCTGTGGAGGTGGAAACACAAAAACAAGGATTTGACTGAGGCAAGTCCCCAAGCTGCCCCAAACATTTTTCCTTTCAGGCTTCTGTGCAGGTTGCATTAGGGAAGATTCATTTGGTTGGAGGCTTCATATCATGGACCGGTTATGAGATTATCTTCTCCCTTTCCTTTGTTTCTTATATTTCATTTATATAATTATTTTATCTTTTTTATATACATTTATCACATTTAAATTAATCTAAAATACATATCTATTATATTATGTCATTATATGCAAACTCTGCATTATATTCGTATAGGACGATAGTGTGTTATGTTGTTGTCCATAACCTGCATGCACGTTCCTATGCAAAGAGATATTAGAGGATGTATAGAGATACTACATCTTGAGTGGAGAGGTCGGTTAGTGAATCTTCGAGTGGTTATCCACCTGTTGAAGAGGTTCATTTTTCCCCCCCTACAAGGAATTCCCCTCTTTCTGAGGTCCCTTCCTTTAGACCATTTAGGGAGGTTTTTTTTTCCCATTTTGGTGATAATATGGCATATTAATTTACTAATTGTAGGTGTTGGGACCTTAAAATTATTGATTAAGGTGTGGGTGAGCTCCAATCTATTTTTATCTTCCAACATATTACTGTGATGGCTTTTCTAAATTGTAGTATTTGAGTGTCATCCCCCTCCGGTTTGTTTTATATTGCTTTTTTTTTATCCTATGTTGCTCCCTCCTTTGTGTGATTTGGTATGGAATTCTAAATTGATTCCTAAGATTAACATCTTCTTTTGGCTTTTTTATTCATAATAAGAATCTTACTTTGAATAACATTTGTAAGAATGGATTTTTTTTTGTCACTAGATACCCTCTTTGTTGTATGTAGTTGGAGAGTGCCAATCATCTTGTTTTGGACTATTGTTTTACCAGATAATTTTGCTCTCTTATGTTGGCTAACTAGAAATTTAATTGGTTCTTCACTTCCTCTATTCGCGAGATGTGGTGTCAATTGTTCCCTCCTCCTCTTAAGTTGACTTTGAATTTATTTCGGTATCTGGTTATGCCTCATGTGGCTTGGGGGATCTTGAATGGGAAAAACAACCATGTCTTTAGGGATGTACTTATCCCTCCTAAGTTGGTGTTTCATAAGACTTGCAAGGGTGTAAAGAAAAAATTCTAAATTTTTGTTGAGGTTAATCCCGCCTTCCCTACTATCTAAGTTAATTCTTTTGATTGACATGATGCTATTAATTAGTGATTAGACCTTTATTTTTATAACCTTTGGAAAAGGTTAAATTATTTATAACTAATGTTAATTGGTCTAATCCCTCTTCTAGTTGGGTGAAGGTTAATTTTGATGCAGTGGCTAAGGGGTACCCTAGGCCACCTAGTTGTGGGGGAGTGGTGAGAGATTATAATGATAGATCTTTTTTACGGTGGCACTCCCTTTGTGAGTCAAGTCCAAATACCTAGTCGATGCCTCAATTGCTTTCCATGCTATCAAACTAGCTCACGATCTTGGCTTCTTGAAACTTTGCATTGAGGGAAATTTACTCCACATAATTGATTATTTAAAGGGCTCACATACTTTGAGTTGGTCCATCAAATATTTGATAAGGGAGACCTTAAACCTTATCAAGGATTTTGAAAATGTGTATATTTCTCATATTTTTAGGGAAGGTAATTCCCTTGTGGATGCTTTTACAAATAATGGTGTGTTGCAGTATGAGGGATTTTATTGGAATGGGAATGACCCTCTTCCCCATAACGTTGATGATATTATCAAACTTGATATTATCCATGGTGGTTGAATTGCCTTAGTCTATGTGGATGATTTTTTTTCACCTTATTCTTTCTTGATTATCCAAGATATTTTAATAATAATGGCTAGGTGGTTTTTATCCTTCGTGTTTACTGGCTAATTATTTCTATGCAAATTATGGATGATATTGGTACTTAGTTTCTTGGTTTTCAAATTGTCTTGTTTCACAGAATGGGTGATGACATTTGTAGAAATGGGGATATTTGGTGGATTTTGAATAAAGGTAGGGTTATGCCCTATCTAGAGCATCTTCGTGGCTATGACCCTAAGTTGAAAAATATCTTCTATAAATGGTAAAAGAATAAAAATATTTGTATTGAAAACAAAAGTTTGGAGGTCATTGAGGAACTGATTGTGATGGTCATTGGGTTGCCTATGGAAGGGAAAAATATTAAAGCTTAACGAGGGATTGAAGCTTTTTAAGAGTTTAAGTTGTGGTTACTAGGTAGACTCCATTAAACCCATTTGGGTGAGTGTGGTTAAGGTCCTTAATTAGTATTTTACCTTGGATGGGTAGTTTACCACTACACATGGTTATGATTTTCATTTTCTTAATCACTTTAGATAAAAGCTTTTTGTTTCAGTTTTGTTCTATCTCTTGTTGTCCTTGGAAGCCATTATTAAGGAACATAATAAAAAGTAGAGAAATCTTGTTCTTAATAAGGGTTCAATCCTTCTAATTATTAACCATTTAAAAGCCCTCTCATCTTCCCCTAAGGGAAAAAACCATGGTTCACCCCCTTTACACTCAAAGAACATCGGGTATGGGGAGGATATGGAGATATATATAATGGAGGGGGATGATGATTCAAAGGATGGGGACTACGAAACAGAGGATGGTTCTTTCTCAAAGTAAAACAAGAATTATTTATCGAAGGAGAGGAGAAAAGAGAATCCCCTTCTTAGGGATAAAAAGGAAGATTTGTTAAAAGGAAAAAAGTTGTTCATCATTCTTCTAGTTAGTTTGATGAGGTGTCAAATACTAAGGATGTTGGTGATAACTAGAACTTGGAAAGGGAGAATTTTATGGGTGAAGAGGAGAATTTGATGAGTTGAGGGGAAGGCTCCTTGGAGTCTGTTGAGCATCGAATTTCAACTAAGTAAAATATCTTGATTTGTAAGATTGAATTACAAGAGCCCTCCATTTTTAGAAAAAAAAATTATTTTTATTGATATCATAATAACCCATAAGGTATCGAACAAACTTGATAGCATTATATCGAAATATCCAAAATCCAAATAATATCGATGAGACCCAGCAATGTCTCATCGATATAAAAAGTGCATCAAAGGAAAGGGAACACCGATGAACTCTAGAAAGGACTCATCGAAAGCAATGATTTTACCGACAAAAGATATCAAAAAAAGAAGAGACATTTTCATTGATGGGAGAAAGCTTTCAAGGAAATAATACCATTGGTGCAGCATGAAGGAAACTCACTGAAAGAAGCATTCTTATCGAAAGAGTGATATCAATAAAACATAAGAAAACTACATCGATAAAAGATGTCGATAAAGATATGAGTTTCGAGGAAGTTAAAGGGCATGTTACTGATATGCATGATTTTGCCAATACAACTTTATAGATGAAAAATCACTAATGAGCTCATCAATGAAAAGATGATAGCGGAAGTAAGTCGTCAAAAGTAAAGAAGACTTTGATGAAATGACAGACCTGTTTATCGATAGGGTGTAGTGATGTCGATCGAAAGGGAGTTTCGACGAAAGGATAAAAGAAGTCATCAAAGCCCTAGGTCTCTTTGACATGAAACACGATGGACATCAGAAATATATCTATGGGGAGACAGCTATAATGACTGAATGCAACATTTCGATAAAGGGAGAAAATACATACTTAAAGTAATATTCAAAATGATAGTATCATCGATAGAGACAAAGAGATCGATGAAATAAAAAATAAGGGATCGAAAGATATATTCTCATTGAAATGATTTTCATGAAAATCAGAGACAAATCCCAGGGAAGGTCACATTGCCATTAAATTCAAATGTGTTTCCAAGTATCTGTTGTTAAAATTGCCATTATTAACTGATCAAAGGTGACATGAGGATGCTAAAAAGAGATATTGTAATGAATAAAGATGACAAGTACATCAAGCACATGGGGGTACTCAATTTGTTTATCTTCAAGTTTGTTAACAAAAAATGTTAGTTAATGGTTATATGTTGAAAAGCCACAACGCTTGGTGATAATGTATACTCTCATATAAAGAAGGGAACTTTAGTGATGTGGGATGGGAATTGGAGAAGGAGTAGATTATATCCTCAAGCTTACCATTGTACTTTTTGACAAATATATAATATAATCAGTCATTTTCCTTTGCATTTATGTTGTGGATTATTGCATTTTCTACAAGCAGTTGCTTATGATATTATCTAAAGGAGATAAGGTTATTCGTGTTCTTCCAGTAAAATTTTGTGTTTCATATTGTAGATTTGGATAAAAAATATTTACTCGCTAATTGTAATTGTTCCCTGTATTTCTTCCTTGGATGGTCTCTTAAAAGTTAGGGCTAAATTCATTCAAGCAGTTTACAATATAGACACTGAAGTAGAGGTCATAAGAAGCAGTAACTAATAGACTCATCAAGAGGGGGTGGGTTTAAAAATTGTTTCATAAGTTTACACAATAAGTTGTAAAGAAATATAAAAGACTCTGTAGCCCAAACAACAAAGAAAGGCACTGGTCATCTATAGAATACAACTCATTAATTTACAATTCACTTTAAAAGTAATAGGAGTAGCTAAGTAGGAAATATAGAATAGACTAGAAATAGTGTATATACATAAATTTCAAGCACAAAGATCGAATAACTTCTACAACAACAATGTTGAACTCATCTGCTATATCTCCATCCAGGGAATTTATGCCACTCTAAGATAGGAAGAAATCAAATCAAGATACTTAATCTGCTATAAAAAGCATTAGTCATTGAAAACAATTAGTGAATAGGTATACCCGCCTAGGTCTTGCAGAGGCTAAAGTGAGAGAGTTAGTAATCAAATAGGTTCACTTTATAAGTTACCCAAGTCAATTGGAAGGTTTGAGCACTAGTCATTGAACCTATCCAATCTATTGATTTGAGACCCAACAGATTGGCAACTCTACTGGGGAACATTCAAAAAAAAAAAAACAAGTACTCTGCTGTGGGAAAGGACTCATATACAAAATACAAATTCCTTTCAAGAAGAAAGGTGGTGACTCTGGAATAAGAAATTTTATGTACAAAAGGAGGTCAATAGCACAAGGCCAACCCATAGTCCGATTAAACTTTGATTAGAAGAGAAGTAAAAGAAATCCAAACGAGAAATCAATAGATAATCCGATGGAACCTAAAAATAACTTTATGAATGGGAAGTATAATCAACACTATTCTGAAAACCATTCATATCCAACCTTGAGCAAATGGAATTATACAGTTCCCGCATACCCCATGGATGAGGACCTGGTAGTTGTCGATAGAGTGCGGAAAGGGATATTCTCTCTCGGCTTTGAGAATCACCATTCAAATTCAAGGACAGGTGCTTCAAGTTCCTCAGGCTCAAGCAAGGTGGATGCATTAGATCGTATGGCAGATTTGATGAAACAAATGATGGAAGCAGCCATTGAAATGAAAGATGAGGGAAGAGTACAAGAATGTATAGAATCAAGTGCTAGATTAGGTATAATTATCAATGAAAATGATATTGATCATGACTTGGAAAGATACAGAGAGAAGTGTGACTAGGCAACCCAAGGATCAAATAGAGGGAGAAACAATACAGATAAAACCAATGCAAGGAACAATACTTACAAGGTATTTGAAAACCCTCTATATAATCCTAGGACAAATGACTTTCAATATAATAATATACCTCGTGAGCACCAACACAATCAGCCTAACAACTTCCCATACCCCAATTTACCTCCTGAGTATCAGCATAACCAGTTCAATGCCTTTATATATGAAAACCAATTTCCTCCTGGTAATAACAATGTCAAGCCAAGCTATGGAAAGACATGCAAAGTGATCTAAAGCATGAATAAAGGATATATTGAAGCTTATGCAAAGACATGAAAACAACATGAAATCATACCCAACCCCCAAGGGAGGAGTACAAGCCAATCTTCAGTCGGTAATCTCCTATTGTTCTTCAATGTCTTCCAAGCCCTAAATGGATGAATGAAATTGATAAATGCTTGATAAAAGGATGTTGAATGTTGTTGAAGTCTTCAAAGATCTGCTCTTTCACTGCATAGAAGGTCCCCTGAAAACCAAATTCCCGATCCTTTCAAATGAAGAAAGAGAGCTCTTATATATGAAACCCTAGGTCTTAATTTCAACTTTTGGCCGACCTAGAGATTGAATATCCCGCCAATTTCTTGGGGTTAAGCTTTATTTTATGATTGGATCGCGCTCCTAAAATTTCAGAAAAAATTTCCGGGACCATGTGCACTCCGGGCGCCATGGTCTCGACAACTTTTCACCAAATTTTCAGGGCTGTCGGATATGATGATTTTAGAGCAAATCCCGAAGTTACAGCTGATTTTGAGATGTTTTGACCCCCGAAATCAAGCCCCCAAGTTCAAAATAGGACCTAATTAGGGTTTTTGATTAAATGATGTATTGGAAGAATAAAATGAAAGGGGCACACTTTAATGAAAAGGGCCCAACTTTATGATATAGGAGATGATAAAATAGAACCTTAGACCTAATTAATTTAATTAATTAAGTGCTAAAGGGGAAATGCAATGCAAAATGCAAAATGTGCCAAGGCGGGTGCTAAACTAGGTGTGAAATTGTACCACCCTAGCAAGTGCGTACAATTTACGACGCTACATTTAGCCCCCACTTTAGCGGTCATATGAACACTACGTGCATATGCAAGCTAAAGTACAGAAAAGTAAACATTATTTGAAAAAGGATATATCCATAAGTCTGTCGAACGAAGCCCCCAGCGGTATCTGTAGTACACAGTTAGGAACCGCACCCTACAAAACACACGTTAGATCACAAAATCACCTAATGCTTACTAAGGAAGATGATGAAAATTTGAGGGTAGCTATATGCCCCCCCCTGTTTCGGCTTGCTAATTTTAGTGAGTTGAAATAGGGTATCATGTTTACCACTTCAAATTGTTAAAGAATATTGATGACAAATGCTCACAAGAAGATTTGATATGAGATCAAAAACTAATGGAGAATCATTTGGTAAGAAAGAGGACTAAATCTCAATTCCAACACAGCAAAGAGTGTGAGGATTTGAGAGTTCTCTAACACAAGATGAAGGATGTAAATGGAAACAAAATGCAAAGAGAAGAAAAGAAAGGAAAAAAAAAAAGCATGAATACACACATTGGTGATCCATGAGAAGAATAGTGAGAGAGAAAACATGGACTTATCTCCCCTAGATCTTGTCTAGGTGATCCATGAGAAAAAGGACATGGAAAACTAGCCCCTAGAGTTTGTCTAGGTGATCCATGTAAGGGAGGAGAGTGAGAAAGTCTAGCCTTATGCCGCTAGTTCCACTCAACCTCGTGCATGTGTGTGTAAGGGAGGTTAGAAGCACCTCATAGGAGTCTATGCCCGAGTATGCTACAACCTATATATGTATAGTACAAAAGTGTGACATCTCGCTCTAAGAGTCTGTGCTCTGGTTCCGAGAATAATCACCTTGCATAAAAGGAAAATGGAGACATCTCGCTCTAAGAGTCTATGCTCTGGTTCCGAGAATGACCCATTGCTCAAAAGGTGTAATGTTTATGTCATAAGCAAAGTAGAACAAGGATACCTACCTTCATCACAAAAGAAGATACCCCAAAAATGCAACAATGTCATAGATCCAAGCAAGAGAGTTTTGCACTCTTTAAGCAAGGATAAGATAGTTGAAAAGGGATTTCTTGTAGTATGTGTAAAGGAGATCCTTAGAGGAGAAGAGATCTTTGTACAAAAGACACCTATCCCTGAGAGGAATTGTCTTAGACAAATATAACATCTTCTAGAATAAGACAAAGAAGAGAATAAGAATGCAATACTTCCTTCTTTTGCGAGGTGAAAGTGATTCTTAATGAAGGATGACGCTCTTTTTAACCCAATCGGGAGAGTGAATTCATTATGGATGTATTTTACCAACTGCAAAAGAGGTTGTAGTCAAGGACTTACACCTCTTGTAAGAAAGAACCCTTGAACAAACAACAACAAATGCGTACAAGGCATAACATCAAGTAATAAAGTCCACACCATCCACAAAATAGGAAAAAGTGGATCCTTAGATAAAAATAAGGAAAGATCATTGCCTCCCAAGGATAAGGACAATGAGAAGAACTTACTCAATCTTCCAGGGAGAGATTTAGACATGAACAAAATGTACTACATACTCACATGAGTTCATGCAAGCAAGACATTAGTGTATGTAAAATGCTCCTCATAAGAAGTGGGTAGGATAAGAAAGAGAATACACATCTTCTCCCATATCTAGGAAAAGAGGATTCTAAAGAAAAGATGATCAATATTTCCACATTATTACCCCAAAGGGAAATTTTAACCATAAAAAGAAGAGATGTATGAAATCACTCTTGTCCCCCTAGGAACAAGAAAATTAGGCTATTATGTTGCTTCAAAAATATGATTGCACTTGAAATTGTACCATCATGAATGACAATGAGGCCCCAGTAAATGAGCTACCAATGTCACATAATGATGAGCAACATAATAGCCATTAATGTTATTTAAAGACATGATAGACTAAATGAGGTATTTGAATATGACATGTTAAATGCTCAACTATAAGTGAGATCAAGAACATGTATAAAATGATAAAGATTGAAGAAGAAAAGTCACATGAAATCTTAGAAGAGGGATGAGTGTAATTTATTAGAGCCTTATCCCTAGAGGAAAGGACTTTATGATGAATAGGAGATAAAGATTCATAAGTGGATTTAGAAATTTGAGGGGATTCATAAAGAGATTTGTTCATTGCCAAGATTTCCTTATGAGGGGAATGAGAGTTGATAGAAGTAGAAGATGATTTAGTTGAAGTGAGATCATCATCACTACTAAATA